>NC_138964.1:126464537-126689537 GCF_055761805.1 Camellia sinensis | reverse complement strand
AAGCACTGTAGAGAAAGAGAGAGAGTTGAAAATTCTTTCTGGTCCCTTACCTCTAACGTATGCATGTTCCTCATTTTCAAGGCTGGCCATGCAGCCTCAGAGATTGTGGGTGCACTACCTCTGCTGTCCTTCTCTAGGTAGGCGGCTATGCTCCCCTCTACATTTTTTACACGTGTAGAGACCAAAACCTCCAAACAGTGTTTGCCTCATTGCCAAACGGTATTAACACATACGAAGAATGGATTCCCCTCTTCTCGTCATTGGACCACGTGAAATGTCGAACCGAGCTATTACTTGGTGAACCACAGAATACGTTGGACAGCACAATGCCGAGCTTAACCAACCCGGTCTATCAGAATCGACCAAGGGTGAGCACGTCGTACGGCATCTCAGCTACTGACCATGATCTTATGGATCATCTCTACCGTCACTATTGTGGACCGAACTATCTATAGCCCGACCGTCAAGTGGTTCAACTACCTAGAATCCCAATGCCGAGGCAGTTCTGTCCATCGACACCAACTCGGCTAGGTCTAGCAAGACGTATCATTCAGTGTAGGTCCAGCTCAGCCCAATACCAGATGCCGCGTGGATCTAGCTCAGCTTAATGCATCTCAGGTAACCTTTGTCCGGTTTAGCAATACATTCAGTGCGAACCTGGTTCTGCCAAACAGTGCACTCCAAGTTTCCCTTACGCAGCCCAACACCATATTTCGTGCCGGCACAGCCCGGCCCACTGTTCGGCGCAAATCTCCCTCCCAATTCCCTTTAATCCCATCCAAGCTAAGCGTGATTGGGATTACCATTTCCAGTCGAACTATCCCGTTCTGGTTGGTCTTCGAGACTTGGCCCTACCAATCGTACTGACAACCCATCACATCGATGCCATGTGGCTTACCCCCCAAAGGTTCCGTGTAGTACCCACAGCTATCTCTATTATGCCAAAAATTTGAAAAGTTGTCGCCTGTTGGGTTTCCCCCCATATATACACGCCAGGGGGACCCGAACCCCACATTACTGTTCATCTTCTCTATGTGAAAACCCTAAGCTTCAGACCCTCTAACTTCTGCCACCTCTACCGTCGCCGCCATTGTTTCCATTCGAGCCGTTTTCACCATTTTTCCTTCTCACGAATGCCACAACAAGGGTCGTAATTGATTGGGCTTTGATTTGGCATCCAAACTCATAAGTTCTCCTCACTTCTATTTCTCTTTCACTGTTGTTCTTCGTGTTCCTCGCTTTTCTTCATTTTTCTCTTCGCTTGGGATTGTTGGTATGCTGCCAATGCCCATCTCATAGGGTAAAACCGATAGACACCTGTAGAAATTAGGCAAAACTGGAATCTAAAGCACACATGGGGCCATTGTGCCCCTCATTTTCCTTAGTTTCAGTGTATGAACTTCACATTTAGGATGAACAGCGTAGATTCTGGATAGGGCCAAGAAGAATTCCACTTTTAGATCCAAAAATAGGATTGAGCTGGGCTAAAGCTAGTTTGTGGTCTTGCCAAGTGGTGGTGACCGCTCAAGGAGCTTCATGAGGATCCGGCTGAAATGAGCACCGAGCACTTAGGGATAAGGTCAAAAATTGACCTAACGTCCTAGGCTCCACGACTGAGCTAAAATGACGATCGAGTTGAGGCTTATAGCATAGTAGGAACTATTGTAGCCGATCTAGGCATATTTTGAAAGTCGCGCACTTTCTGTCGTGCTAACACTTGCACTTATTTTTTAATAATGCAGAACAAACTAGGACCGACCAGGCACATTCAACATCACGGTCGGTGAGGTCAAAGACCGAGCAAATGATCACAACAGTCACCCAATTTTGTCCGAGCCATTTGTCATACAAAACAAAAAAACTGGGATAAATGGGGAAATACTGATTTATGGTTAGCTCACCTGGGGCCATGGCCAAGTTCCGTAAGCAATTCAACATTCCAAATGACATCTATTAAGAGTTGGCCAAAAAAGGAGACACTCCATGGGGCAAATTGGACACTTACCCCCTCACCGTGGTATCTATAGTGGAGGATGGTCTCCGTTTCCCAATCCAGCGCTTGGTCTACAAGTTTTTGAGATAGACAAGGTTGTGCCCAACCTAGGTCTCCAATAACACTTACAAAATAATAAATGGAATGGTCGTGCTGAACTGGATACTCGGTCTGAATCTCTGTCTTATCGAGATATTCCATCAATACACACTTAGTAAGAATAAAAGGGGCTTCTACTGGTACCTGAAGGTTAGAAAGAACCGAGCAAAGTTTGTAAAGGGTAACCCTGATAAAGAGATGAACGACAACGACTTCTTATTGGTGTTTGGCCATTATGAAGACACTGAAGCGCCCATACTGGGTTGGTACATACGAAAAAACTTTGGGAGCACTGGTAAGCAGCTCAACACGGTTTTAATTTTGTATCTGTTCTGTCTTTGCCTATCTAATACTTGCGTAATTTTTGCAGATTACAAATTCTTGGCAGACGATTATTCTCGCACCAACCAGGAGGCTATCAGAGTTGCTCTACGACATCTGATCGAAGAGCATAAGTCTCATAAATTACTCAGATACGAGCTGAGCTACCGGCACACGGCACCACAGAAAAGCAAGGTTATTGATTTCCTTCGTGCCCCTTCTCTAGAGCCGGATCCAAATCTTCCGCAGATCAGACTTGTTGCCTTAACTACCAAGCAAAAAATGGCTAAAATCCGAGCCATCAAGTCCATGATCACCGGCAAACTGAGTGATTCTCCACCGGTTGAGACGGCAGTGGGCCAATCATCGTGGCCATCTGCGCAGGAATCTGGCCCAGTTCTGGCTCTGGCCAGCGAACAAGGTACTGGCCGGTCGAAAAAGAGGCTGAAGTGGACACAGACCGAGAAGCGCTTGGTCAATGAGGATTCAACTGAGATGTCTTCTGCTGATTAGGGAAAATAGACCGACCAACCTTTGACCGAGCAAACATCACGCTCTACTGCCCTGCCAGTCTGGTCGCCTGAGCTAAAATACAAGGGCCGAGCAGTGAACACGGCTGACTCGGGCTATGCTGACAAAGATTATTCACTCGGCTTTAACATGACCAAGGGTTTAGTCTTCCAAGCAAACATGAAAAAGGATGAGGATTTGGCCAATCTGAAAGTCCTCCGTTCGGCGGTGAAGTCAATTGTGCTAGTAAGTAAGCGAGCACCTTGCCCTTTTGCTGCCAACTTATTGCTCGATTTTAATGTGCTAATGCCTACTTTGTTGCAAGCCGCGCAAAAGAACTATTTGGCCCACGAGCATATAATCTCTGTTGCGGCAGGGTCTACGAGAGGCCATTGCCGACAATAAGACCAAGACGGCCGAGCTAGAAAAGCTGAAGACCGCGCATGAGGCACTGACAGCCGAGCAGGATCAGATGGCCAAAAAAATTACGATGGCTGAAGAGAATAAACAGAGAGCAGTACAGGCCTAGAAGGAGAGATATTTGACCGAGCTATGGAAGCTCCATGCTGCACAGAAAGCCGAGTTAGAGAAGTAAGTCGACGATGCGGAGGATCGTGGCTATGCTGAAGAAGAGAAGGTGTATGCACGACAAGTGGAGGGAACAAAAGATATCTTATTTCAATGCGGCTGGAAAGCTTCCATAGAGAAGCTCGGCCATGGCCCCGACTTTGATGTCTTCAAGAACCCTCAACTTGCCTTCATTCCTCCATACATGCAGACCTATGCCACAGCCGTACAACAAAAATTAATCGAGGTAGTGCAGGCGGCTAGCGCGGCTGAGTCTACACTCCCCCCACTGATCGATGAGAGTCGACAGCTGGTCAATGAGGAAGAAGACTCACTGAGCGGCGGCGGGGCCTGGCTGGGATCTGCTTTGGGCCCTATCGTCAAAGAGGCCGTGGTGAACGAGACCGAGGAAGGTCTGGCCGAGCAGGAGGATACCGTGAACATAGATTAGGCACATTTGTATTTCCCTTTTTTTGTTTTTGAAGTAACCGAGCTGTGAGCCCTACTATTGTAATTGAACCGTGTCATCAGTGAAATATCAGCTTCTTTTTGCTCGCCATGCGTATTTGCTATCTCCTGCTTGCTTTTTGCAATTTATCTGCCTTATGTGAATGATTGAAACTATGACTTTCATTTTAGCTAAGATAAAACTGCTCGGATTAATTTTTGAATTTGCATACATTTAAAAGTCCCTTTCAAAATTGGGGAAGCGTAACTGCCTCACTAGCAAGCAGGTTCAGCTCAATTGAAGGGTAAAAACAACCCATGAGTTGGACAAATAGCAAACTCATTTCAGGGAGAGAAAAATCAGCTCGGAGGATGCTAACTTTTTCCAGGCGAGCAAAATCAGCTCGGTTCAAAACATAGATTGGGAAAACACCAACTTTTCCCTCGGTGATCGAAATCAGCTCGGCCTCAAAGCAAAAGTTAAGTAGAACACCACCTTCTATTAATGCGAGAAAGCTCCATTTCGCAAAGGCGAACAAAATCAACTCGGCCAAATATGAGCAAAATCAGCTTAGAACAAGCATACACAGTTGGGGATAAGACCAACTGTTTGCTCGACAGTCAAAGTCAGCCCAGAATGAGCGAAGTCAGCTTGGTCCTATGCCCCTAGCACTCTATAGCTTGATACTTTAATTCCGAAACACGTAATACAAGATAAAGAAGTGGCTTTTTTACATTACACATCAAATATTACATGTAGTAACAAAAGGCCAAGTTTTAAAATAAAAAAGGAAAAAAAATTACATTTCAAAAGTAAAATAGCTTAAGGTTGGCCACATTCCATGGCTTTGGTATGGCTTTGGTATGGCTTTGCCGCCCAAATCCTCCAGATTGTAGGCCCCTTTACCGGCTAGGCTTACTATCTTGTACGACCCTTCCCAATTCGCACCTAATTTGCCTTCTCCAAGAACCAGCGTGTTGCCCATCACCTTCCTCAAGACCCAGTCCCCAACTTTGAACAGTCGTGGATGCACAGTCTTATTGTATTTCTTGGAGAGCTCTTGTTGATAGGCCACAATGTGGATTAGTGCTCGCTCTCTTCTTTCTTCAGCCAGGTCTAGCTCTTGGGCAATAGTTTCACCATTCAAGTCAGGCTCAAAGTTTTCTGATCGGATGGTTGGCATGCCGATCTCTAGGGGTATGACTGCCTCCATGCCATATGCTAGGGCGAATAAAGTCTCCCCGGTCGAGTGCCTCGAGGTAGTTCGGTATGCCTAGAGCACGTTGGAGAGTTCTTCAGCCTACCTCCCTTTGGCCTTCTCCAGCCGTTTCTTCAGCTCGTCTAAGATAGTTTTGTTTAAAGCCTCGACTTAACCATTTGACTGAGGGTAAGCCGACGTGGAATTGTGGAACTCAATCTTCAACTCTTTGCAAAATCCATGAAAGAGCTTCCTATCAAATTGTGTGCCGTTATCTGAGATAAGGGCCTTTGGGATACCAAACCGAGTGATGACATTCTGCTAGACGAATTTCTTTACATCTTTTTCCCTGATGGTGGCTAGTGGCTTAGCTTCCACCCACTTGGTGAAGTAATCTGTGGTAGCAATGAAAAACTTGTGAATGCCCAAAGCCGTTGGGAGTGGCTCGACGATATCTAGCCCCCAGAGGGCAAATGGCCATGGACTTGTCAATGGGAGCAACTCTCTGGTCGGCTAATGGATTTGGTGAGCAAACTTTTGGCATTTTTTACATTTGCAAATTTATTTTTGTGCGTCAGCTTGCATACATGGCCACCAATAACCCTGGGAAATTGTTTGGTATGCCAGAGATCTGCCCCTAATATAGCTACCACAGATGCCTTCATGAATCTCAAAGAGGAAAGCTTCAACCTTGCTGAGATGGACACACTTTAGGTACAGCCCAGTAAAAGACTTTTTGTATAAGGCGCCAGATAAAGAGAGCCAAAACCGCTCTAACTTGGCCCTGATCTTCTTGGCTTCCTTTTTCTTAGTGAGCAGAATTTGATCTTTTAGAAAGGTGATGATTGGATCCATCCAGGACAGCCCCAAGTCGGTGCAGAGTACCTCGGGTGCCTCTATTCTTCACTGCTCGGTCGGGGTAAGAACCCTATCATCAAAGGATTGGGAAAGGTCGTTTGCATAAATGCCAGACCGGCCAGTTCGTCGGCTTGACTATTTTCTTCGTGGTTAATTTGTTCCATTCTTATTACGACAAACGTTTTGACCTCGGCGCGTACCAGCGCTTGATACTTGGTCATCCTTTCGTCTTTGTCCTCATATTCCTTAGAGACTTGATTGACCACCAGTTTGGAGCCTCTAAATACCATAAGCTCCGATGCTTTCATTCGTTGAGCACTCTTCAGCTCGGTGAGGAGGGCTTCATATTCGGCTTCATTGTTGGATGTTGGGAACCCAAGCGTGATAGCATGCTTAATGGTCAGTCCATCTGGTGATGTCAACACGACCCCCAGCTTGGCACCATGTCTGTTGGAGGCACCATGTCTCGCCAATAAACAATTTCTAGTAGTCGGAGGGATTTTGAGATTTTCTCAAGTCCGAGGTACTGGTCGGTTCGGCCATTTGCTTTCCTATATTTGCACCCAACTTTTCGTTTGGTAAATTGGTCGGCTCCTCCACTACTAGCCCGGTATCATTTTGCTATTCTATTGCTTGTTCCTCATCCATTTTTTGTGTCGTTACGACCGTGGGTTGTGCTAAGTCCACACTAGCCAAATCAATAAGACAAACAAGGTGAGTGCCAGGGGCAAATTCCACTATGAAGTTGGCAAGGGCTTGAACTTTAATAGCAGTGCACAGCTGGAACTTGATGTCGTACTGACCTAGGTCTACAGCCCACTTCAAAATTCTGTTGGTAAAATCCACCTTCTCAAAGAGCACCTTAACCAGGAATTCAATTAGCACTACTATTGTGTGGACGTGGAAAAAGTACGGCAATTTTCTGGAGGCCATCATGAGGTCTAGGGCCAATTTTTCAAGCGGCAGATATCTTGATTTGGCTGTGAGCAGTTTCTTGCTGACGTAAAAGATAGGGAGGTGCTGAATCCCCTCAGCTCAGACGAGGACCACACTTACTGCATACTGAGAAATTGCCAAGTATAGATAGAACTCTTCGCCTAGCCGTGAAGTGACTAGGATTAGAGCGAAAGAGAGATATGTCTTCAGGTCTGCCAAAGTGCGGTCGCACTCTACATCCCAAAAAAACTTGGTAACCAGAAAGCCCAAAATTTTTCCAATTCCCACTCTGAAAGCACATTTAGATGCATTCAATCGCAATTTGTGGTGTTTGAGAATGGCGAACATTTCAGCTAGGTCGGTGAGGTGTTGAGACTTGTCTTTGCTCTTTACCACCATATCATCAATATAGGCCACCATAGTGCGGCTAAGAAGAGGAGCGAACATTTTTGTCACCATCATTTGGAAAGTTGCCCCGGCATTTTTAAGACCAAATGGCATGACCTTATAACAATACAAGCCTCTTGGAGTGGTGAATGAAGTGATCTCTATGTTCGGCTCATACATGGCTTTTTGGTGGTAGCCGCAGTATGCATCTAAAAAGCTGAACCTTTGGTGACCAGCAGTAAGGTCCACCAACTGGTTAATCCTTGGGAGTGGAAAGCTATCATTCGGACAGGCACGGTTGATCATCTTGTAATCGACGCATACCCGCCACTTCTCATTTTTCTTCGGCACTACCACCGTATTAGAGATCCATCTAGGGTATTGCACTTCTTCTATTGCCCCAGCTTTAAGTAAATTTTTGACCTCCTCGGCTACCACCTCAGCATGGTGCAGGGCCGAGCGCCGTGTCTTCTGTATGACTGGTCATCCGTTGGGAAATACATTCAACTGGTGGCAAATGAAGCTAGGGTCAACGCCAGGCATATTGTAAGGCTTCCACACAAAGACTTCAATGTTGGAGACCAGGAAGTTAACATAGTCAATCCGCTCAGCGCTGGACAATGATGACCCCAAGAGAAAGAATTTGCTCCGATCGTTCTCATTAATCCGAACCTTTACTAAGTCTTCAACTAATTTCTCTTCAGCTTTTCTTCCCATATCTTCCAAGACTTCCCTTCCTTCTGGCCCTTCTATCATTTGGACGAAACCTTTGGCAACCCGGCTGTCATTTATTATGACAAAGCATTGCTTTGCCATCACTTGGTCCCCTTAAACCTCTTCAATTTTCTCGGCTGGAGCAGGAAAGTGCATAATCTGGTGGTAAGTCGATGCTACTGCTTGTATGTCGTACAACCAGCCCCTTTCCAAGATCAGGTTGTAGGCTGATGGGACCTTCAACACCCAAAACTCCACTTGCTTTGTGACTGACCCAACTTTGACCAGCAATATGATCATCTCGATCGGCTATTCCGGTTGAGAGTTGAAGCCGACCAAAGGAGACGTTGCTGGAGCCAGGTCTTTGTCCTCCAACTTCATTTGCTTGAATACATTGTAGTACATGATCTCGACCGAACTCCCCTGGTTGATCAGTATTCTTTTGATGTCGAAGTCCTTGACGCGAAAAGTCACAACTAAGGCATCATTATGAGGCGTTTGAATTCTTTCCAAGTCCTTGCTTGAAAATGTCAAGATGTCTTTTATCTCAGTCTTCTCCTTCTTCACGGCAGGCTGAATAGAGAGCACTTCCCTCATGTGCTCGGCCTTCTTGATCATCCCCCTCAGCTCGCAAACCCACGTTGGCTCGATGATGATATGAATAACATTGATTATTCCTTGAAGTACTGCATCGAGGACGGCAAGGCCATTTGGCTCAGCTTGTCCTTGTGGAGTGACCCTCATACCCCCGTCTATGTATTGATCCAAGTGCCCAACCGCAATCAGCTCCTCCAAGTGTTGTTTCAGCTGCACGCAGCCCTCCGTTCGGTGCCCCATTTCTTCATGGAAGGTGCAGTTGTACCTTGAGTTGAAGCCCCTCTATGTATCTCTCAATTTTACCGGCCAATAGACGTATGGCTGACCTCGAATTTCACTGAGGATGCAATAAATTGGGATCTTAAAGACTGTGGTGATATCGGTTCATGCCTTCAACTTTCTCTTGGCATCTTCCTCTTCATTGTGAGGAGCGTTAGCTCGGTCATTCCTGCGGCCTTTGTTTCTATCGTTGCAGTTTGAACCATGATGTTGTTTTTTAGCTCAGTTATTAGGGCGGTTATCCTCCTACTCCACCAAGTGAACCTTCCCAGTTACGCGTCTATCCGCCGCAACCGAATTTTTCTTCTCGGTTGTGGTGGTGGTGGTGGTATTATCTTCAACTTGGATGTGCTCATTGATCCGCTGCATTAAAGACTCCATGGTTGTGGGTTGATGCATCGTGAGCGAGTCTCGTAGCTATGCCTGACTAGTAGGCCTCGTTTGCATTGGGCGATCGCCAAATTGGTGGGGCAATCGAGGATCTCATTGCAGGCTCCCAATACTTGGCATTGTATGCCTTCAAAGAACCGTCCAACTCCATCTTGATACTCAGGAGGTGGTCAACCTCCTTTGGTGTTCGAGTATTGGTCTTAAACCTAGTGACAAAGGCCTCCAATAGTTGTTGTCACCCCTCGATACTTGCCTGCAGGAGCCTTTCGAACCACTTCAAGCCTAGTTCTCCCAAACTAGCTAGGAATATGAGACACTGTAGCTCGACTTTTTCACGCCCCCTTTCAGAAGTTGAAATAAGCCCTACAGTTTGGACTCCCATAGTTATGAATCTGATCCCACAAGTGCAATGTGAAATAGATAATCACCAAAGAGTCCAAATTCGACAAATCTTTTGGAAAATTGATTTTGAATCAAAAATGCCAAAAATGGACTGCTTTGCCAGATACAGAGTCACCACCTAAATATTTTTTGTTTTGGGAAAATTTAGGAAACCCATGACTCGTGCCAAAGAACACGTGTCCGTCAACAACAAGAAATTCTCGGCTTGGGAACTTAGGTACGAGAGGGGAAGGTCATGAATGAATTGAGCACCCCGGCTCGCCCGATCAAAGATCAGCGTCTACTAATCATGATATCAACCTTATGTACATTATATGCTCTTGCTCCGATTTATTAGGCTAGCATTACTATGTCATGCGTGCACACACAAGTATAGACTAACTTTGCAAGAATTGGAACATTCGAGTCACGTTTGTTTTGAAAATTGTTTCAAAATATGTACCACTTGAAAAGTGATCACATATGAACATTACTCAAATTGTTCCAATTCAAGCAACTAACCTTCATCCACAGGCATTAAAGCAGTTTATCACTTAAGCAATTAGTTTTATGGCAAGCATGCTAGATATGGCAACATCGACACTCATGCAATTATACTAAAATGAGTAAAGGCTCACCTAGTACTCTAAGCCAAAAGAGAAATGAGTTAGAAAAATGCACGATCCTAACTTATGCAATATGACTAATACAACACATGCGATATGCAATCTAAAATAGGCTCGGTTACTAATATGGCATATAAATCAATTAAATAGCATGCGGTCTAAGCAAGTATTCAAAGAAGTATTAAACTAACAATGCAGTTAGAATGATGAACCGAGCCTCGGGGCATGCAATACAAATGGATGCAAACATGAAGTCTGCTAAACAAAACGTGATGTCCCTAAACTGACCATCATAAGTAGTTAAATAAAAGGAAGAAAGACGTGGGGTTGGAAGACATACACATTATTACAACATTACGCTCTCACGAATGAACTAAGCTAATTAACTAACTAATTAAAGCTAAGCCAATTATTACAACAAATGAATTGGATTAACTATTCTAGTTAATTAACTGATTACAAAATGAAATCGAATAAGTAGTTAACTAACTAATTAATTACAACACCTTACAAAATTAACTAGTTACAACTAATTAATTACAACAATTTAAACTTAAACAAGCTTAGTACACGAGAAATGCTCATGCACGTGCTCAGTTTCCACCCGAAAAGCCACTGTTTTGCTTCCGGAGAGCCTCTGTTGTACAATAGAACACTAACATTGTTGCCCACTTCCAGAATAACTCTACTTTGCCTCAAAAAACAAACTGCTAAATTTTGCATCAATGGCTGGCTGGCCAGTGATAAGGCCTGCTGGCCACCAATGATAGCCGGCCTTTGATGGCCTGCCGGCGATGAAAAGTGGCTTGCCAGCCACTACTGCCCAGTTCACCTTGCTGCAACAAAGAGCAAACAGAGCATGCACAGGGTATTTTCAAGGGTTGTTTGCACAACTCACCCCTCATTTTCATGGACAAATCAATGGAATAGTAAACTTAGTTCACAAACCATCAATGGATGCAATTTCATTGCATGATGGCTTATGAAACCAAGTATGCAAGTTCAATAAATGCAATAAAACAAGACACAAAAAGCCACCTCCCTATCATGAAAGATTAAGGGAAGTGATGACCTTGGAGACTTAAGAATCATTTCATCACTAGTAAATATGAAATGGCCCAGTTTCCATGTGTTCAATTAATGTCCTATTGAACACAAACAAATTATTATCTTGCACCGTTTAGTCCCATTTTAATTAATTCATTTTAGATAACCAACCATTCTTTAATGAATTAAGGCCAAAGGGTGAGTTTAAGTCCTCTAATGGAAAGAGGGCTCAAATCAAGAGTTGTCTTAGGCATGAAAGAGACATCATACCATTGGTAATGAACCCCCTAAGGGATTAAACCATTAAGCATGATACCTCAATCTCATGCTTTAAACAAACAAGTTGTTTGAACCATTTTCAAAACAAAACAAAAGCCAAGAAAGGAGGGAGATTGCAGAGATGATTAAGTGTGATCACAAGTATGGAAAGTCATAAATAAATGCTATCAACTCAAAGGAGATGGTGTCTAAGGTCTAGAACACCAAACTCATGAGGACTATTACACTACAAGCGTGCAAAACAAAGCTCAAATGCAACTATCAACCAAAAATAGTGCTAAAACAATCTAGAATAAGTCCTAAAACATGCTAGAATTAAGACAAAAAAAGCTAGATTAATAAGCTAGAACATAACACAAACTAGGCTAATAAGTAAGAGGCAAGGAGGGGAGGCTAACCCCTCCAAATTTGGACTTCAAAACATGATTTTAGCCACTGAAAAAGCTCTGAAAATTAGTGTTTAAAAGCTTAGAAAAAGATAGTAAAAGAATGGGAAACACAAAGGTAAAGGCCTTCAAAACAAAATACAAAGAAGGGTGAACCACCCTTCAACCTTCAATGGCCTTAAAACCCAAGTTTCAACCCAAAAATACATAAGTTTTACAGCCCAAAAATAGTTGGATTATTGCAAGAAAAAGAGTAAACAAAGCAAGCAAATAGACAAAGCCTTATACCTTTGAAAAGGAAAACCAATTCCAAGCAACAACACTAAGCAAACACACCCTCTAGAGCTCCAACAAGGCTCAAGAATACCTCAGCTCAAAGATGAGAAGGTTTGGTTAAGGGTGTATAGGCAAAGGTTAAGGATTTGTAAGCAAAAGTGTAGGAATTTGCTAGAGAGAGAGAGCATTGTAGAGAGAGAAGAAAAATTGTACTCTAAAATGTTTCTAAGCTTAAAACATAAGATGGTGGTCTCCTATATATAGAAAATATGAATTTCCCTCAAGAACATCCAGCCCTACACGTGGGGGTAGATGCATGTATTTATGCAAACAGTTGGCACATCTATCACAAAATATCTGCAAAAGAAATTGGTGACCGACCGGCCATCACTAGTGGCCGGCGGGCCACATCAGTGGCCGGCAACCAAAAAGTGATGGCCGGAAGCCCAAAAAGGTAGCCGGTAGGCCACAAAGGGTTGCAAGCTTGAAGAACCAAGGCTTGGTCCAAGAATGAGGCAACAAGAGTGTAGGGTTTGAAAGGATCAAAGCTGTGACATTCTACTGAGGACTTCGAGCATTTGATGAGCATATAGACTCATCATTAAGTGTGCATGCAATGGCGTCCAAGTCGTAAGTGCCGTCAAAAAATGGGTGTCTACAGTTGTCCCTCTTTGACGGAACTTGGAGTCATGAAATGATGTGAGTGAATGTCAAAGCCTGGAGACGACCCATTTTGACAAGGCCGTAAGACTTGGACAAACAAACAAGACAGAAATAAATAGTTGCGCCTGTAGGCTGCCTACGTATCCCTTTGCAAGGAATCAAACCAGCAAAGTTCTGGGGTAAGATGCAAATGATATGCACAAAAACTTTGAAAGCCAGACTCACACGCTACGCGAAACCAGCTATTTTGAAAACACATGATCATACAAGATGATGCAATAAGCGATAACAAGATGCGATAAGCAATAACGAGATAATAACAACATGAATGAGCAGCTTTGTAGACACCCCATTTTTGACCGGCCTTAAGACTCAAACATCACCGATATGCACAAAAACTTTGAAAGCCAGACTCACACGCTACGCGAAACCAGCTATTTTGAAAACACATGATCATACAAGATGATGCAATAAGCGATAACAAGATGCGATAAGCAATAACGAGATAATAACAACATGAATGAGCAGCTTTGTAGACACCCCATTTTTGACCGGCCTTAAGACTCAGACATCACCGATTGAGCGCTCAGTGATGATGCACATTGTGCTCGTTCTGAGGTTGCGGAGTCTCGGCTGAGAGCCTTGCCTTCGGACTTCGAGGCTCGTTTGTGCTTTGCCTCGGTTTGTGAACCAGGTCCTGTTTTCTCTGTTTTCTCTTCTTGAAGGGAGGGAGAGGTCTCGTAGACCATCTCTCAGTGGCCGTAGGCTACGTTTCGTGGTTGTAGGCCATTTTTCCCATTTGGAGACCAGTTTTCGGTTTTTCAGAGCCGTCGGCCGTGTGCCTTGGTTCGGGACCGCTTAACTACCTCCGTTTGCTCCGGTTTTTGGCACACACCTTGTTTCCTCTCCTTAGAGGGACACTGTGGCCCGGGAGACCACCTCCGGGGTTGCACGCCACTTCCGGCGCTTAACAGTCAGTTTTTGGGGCCCCCGACTGCGCATTTTGGCCCCCAAACCCTCGTTTTGCATCGGTTAGGGTTCATTTTTGGCATGGACCCTATTTTCATTGTTAGGAAGGTGGCACAAGGATGGGAGACCACCTTTTCTTCTTGGAAACCAGATTTCTCCTCAGAGACCACTTTTCTCTCTCCTCCAGCCAATTTTCTTGTCGGGAAACTGGTCTCCCTCACTTTTGGGCCATAATTTTTGGTCTCCCATACCACCATTGTGTTGCATTCATCTGGGAGGCCACCTATTTAGTATGGCCGACCAGCTTTGGTGATTAACCCTTTTGAACCTTCTTTGAAAGCTGGTTTTCCTTACTCTTGAGCCACATTTTCTGGTTTCCCATACCACCACTGTGTTGCACTTATTTGGGAGGCCACCAATTTGGTATGGCCGACCACCTTTTCAACCTGACCCTTTTGACCCCTGGTCGGCCGACCAAGGCAAGTGGTCGGCCGACCACTTGAACTGGTCGACCAGCCATCTGTTTTTTGCCCTTCCTAAGTGCAACACAACTGTGCCAGCTGGGAAGCATTTGACCCATCCTCCAGGATTTAGCCCTTTTGCTTGTCTTCTTAAGGAAGCTTTGGTCCTTTTACTTAGCTTCTAGGAGAAGCTTGACCCTTTTGTGAAGCTTCTTGAGGAAGCTAGACCCCTTTGGTTTAGCTTCCTCAAGAAGCTTGACCCTTTTGGTTAAGCTTCTTTTAGAAGCTTTGACCCTTTGTTGAAGCTTCTTAGAGAAGCCTTGGCCCTTTGTCTTCTATAAGAGAGGGTCTCCTCTCCTTTTGCAAGGGTTAGAAAAATTTGGCTAAGGCTTATACACTTCTCCCTCCATAGCTCTCTTTTTCAAGCTCCAAACCCCATTATTCTTGCACCCATTACACTACACCTTCTAGCACAACACCTCCACCATCCATCCAAGCACCTTGGAACTAATTTGTAGAGGTTGAAGGCTCATTACCTTGGTCCAGAAGTTGCTGAGGGTCGACTCTATAAGGGTAAGCCTCTATTTCTCCTTTTTTTGCATTATTTTGCTTCATTTCTTAGCATTATTTGCAAGCATTTTTGGGTTTCGACATAAACTAAAAAAAGTTTTCTTTTGAGCTTATAAACATGTTTTCTTAAGGTCATTTTTTTGTTGGGTGCCATCTACCCCCTTCCATGCTTCATTTCCTCTTGTTTTGAGCTATGCGTTTGAGCATTTGCATTGGCCTTGGTTTGGCCTTTTAGCCACTAAAATCCAATGGATTTTTAGTGGCTAACATGTGTCTTTGAGCTTCAAAATCATAAAGGGGTGACCCACTCACCCCTTGTTCTCTTTACTAGCTTTGTTGGCCTTCCAAAGGGCCCCTTATTTGCATGTTTTGAAGTCATGTTTCAGGCCCTATTTGGTGAGTTTTAAGGTCTGCATAAGCTCTGTCCAAAGCCCTTTTGGCCATTTTGAATGTCTATTATGCATGTGTAGAACAATCCTATTCAAGGCCTTTCAAAGGGGCTTTCACTTGCATGCTTCCTAGACTGATTTCAGGACCTTTTTTGTGGGTTTTAGGACCCTCCTAACCTCTTTCCAGAGGTGGTTTTACCATTTTGCATGTCCATCATACATGTGTAGAATAACCCCTTGCATGGCCTTCCAAATGAGCCTATCATTCTTGCATGCATTGACTGAGTTTCAGTGGGTTTTTGGGTATATTTTGGCATGGAATACTTCTGTTTTGGCTGGTTTGGTGAGCTCTCATATGCTTCAAATAGTTGTAGTACAACTCATGGTTCACTAGCTTTCTTTGCATGCTTTGTTGACCCTTGATTTTAGCACCTTTTGGCCATGCCTTAAACTGATGTTATACATATTTTGGATTGCCTTAGCTCTGTTTTTGGGTTCCATGATCGAATGATGTTTGTTTTGCATGCTTGTAGTTCAATACCCATGCTTAACTTTGAGTTTTGAGGCTCATTCCATGTATATACTGAGGTGTGTTCATGTTTTGGGTCCATTATACATCATATTTCAGAGCTTGTATGAATGCCATATTGCCATGTTTTCTACTCCTTAAGTGTGCTTGAGAGTTGTCCAAGAATGCCTTGTTTTCAGACCATTGAATGAGCTCCATTTCTTTTCATTTCGAGCTATCATTTTAGGCCATTCCTCCACTGTTTCAGACCTACCTAGGGTCTGTTTGGGGTTGGTTTTGCCATATGTGCATTGTTTTGTGTACCTCTAGTGTAATCCGCTTCACTAGTTTCGGTACTCGGGCCTTCTAGCATGCATTGGGTGACATGTTTGCATATTTCGGGACCATCTTTTGTGCCATTTCAGAGCTGTATCATGTGCCATCCCATGCCATATTTCATCCTCTGCCATGCTTAGTTAGAGTTGCATGTTGTGCCTTAGGATCGGTCCTTTGCATTCTTGCATGTTTGCATGTATTACGGTTGTCTCATTTTCATCATATGGCCACTAACGTGAGTGTGGCTGAGGTCCACTCATATTGGTGTAAGTCCATCTTGCATTTGTATATGCCATTTAGTTCATGTGCGCATGATAGTCTTTGTAAGAGCATTGTGTATGCCATGTTATGTGCGTGCATTGTGTATGCCATGTTACAATGTGGTGTGCATGTTATGTTGTTTTAGGCATTGTGTATGCCCTCTCATTTCCTTGCATTGTGTATGTTAGGTTGTTAGTCACATTGTGTATGCCATATGGTTCATAACATTGTGTATGCTGGTAGAATGTTCGCATCTCATCCTTGCATGTTTGCACGATTAGGTCGTATTGCATTAGGATTGCATGCTAGTTGCATTTGTGCATGTCATGCCATCCTTATTTGTTGTATTGTGTTTGGAGTAGGGTTTAGTCCAAACACGGGAAACGAGGGACGTTTCGTACTCCAAGTGACGACACGTGCCTCGATTCTCGGTCGCCAACACTCTTGACTGTCCATGATAGAGTTGTTGGCTTTAGTTGCTTATATGTGCATTCATTTCATATTAAGTCGTGCAATTCAACTCCTCGGCCATCATGCATCGAGATGCGTGATTGGTGGCACGAGGATCGAGGATTACATCCCCTTGAGCTTGTGCAAGGACGGGGAGAGTGATCTTGCACACATATGTTGAAAATACATTGCCCTCTCTCTCTCTTGTCTTTGTTGCAGAAAAAACCAGAATCCAAGGCCAGAAAGTGGTCGGCTAACCAAGTTTTCTGGCAGGCCGACCACCTTTTTTGGTTCCCACCACAAAGGGTGGTCGGCAGGTGTCTCCCAAGCCAATACCTGGTCGGCAGCCTTCCTAGGGTGGAGTTTCAGCCTCTTAGAGCCTTGTGCAAATTTCTAAAATCAGTTACAAATAAAGGCGAGATGAGGCATCGCGATGGAATTTCCTGACGAGGCGACTCGAGCATGCATGCATCCATCGTCACCCAAAACAGAGCCGAGGCAGTCACATTCATGTAGTTTACATGCTTACTTAGCTAGTTTGTTAATTAGTTGATGTTGTATAATAATTAGCTGTAACTGTTATTTATTCGGACTGTATTATTTATTCGGACCCCTCGAGGGGGGCAATGTTGTAAGAAGTGTGCGTGTGTGTGATGTATGTCTTTCAACCCCACGTCTTTCTCCCTTTTATTTATCAGTTTATGATGGTTAGATTAGGGCATGTTTCAATTAGCATACTTATGCTCGCATGTTTGCATTCATTCATCTGTCTTGTATGCACCGGGCTCGGCGCATCATACTAACTGCATTGTATTTGTAGACGTCCCCGAACGCCCCGGGAGGGTGAGTCCCGTCTTGTTCATTTGGGGTTACTACAGCTCGGACTCTCAAATCGTCACGGTTCTAAATCTGAACCAAAGAGTCCAAATCTGGCAAATCGTTTTGAGAAACAGATTTTTTAAAAGAAGTGCCAAACATGGACTGCTTTGCCAGATACAGAGTCGCCACCTAAATATTTTATTTTTTGGGGGAATTTAGGAAACCCTGACTCGGTGCCAAAGGCCACGTGTCCGTCATCACCAAAGTTGCCTTGGCTCGGGAGCTTGGGTACGATTGGGGAAGGTCAGCTATGAGCACCCCCTCTCGCCTGATCCGAAGATCGGCCTCTACTAACGGTGATATCCGTTTTTGAAAACGTTATGTGTTCTTATTCCAGTTATTAGCCTAGAATTACTATGTTATGCGCACAGCAAACAAGTATAGACTAGATTGCCTAATTTGGAAATAAGCATTGCATATCCGATTGTTTTGGAAAAATGTTTTGGAATTTGCTACTCGCAAGTAGGCTAAACCACAGATTTCAATGAGTCATTCCAACTTAGACAATCCAACCTTCACCCACAGGCATTCAAGCAGTTATATCACATAAGCAGCTAGCCTCATGATAATCATGCTATCATGGCAACACTCACACGCATGCAAGGATGCTAAAGCATAAATACTTACATCGTACTCCGTGCCAAAATAAAAACTAGTTAGTAATCACATGCATGATCCTAGTTCATGTTAAAAATGGCTAGTGCAACACATGCAAAGATGCAATCTAGATAGGCTCGGCTATTCTAAGATGACATATGATGATGATACAACTAACACGTATTCAACTTGGAATTGAAGTACAATGCAGTTAGTATGATGCGCCGAGCCCAATACATGCAAGACAAATGTATGGATGTACGCATGCATAGCATAAGGTATGCTAAATTAAATATGCCCTAACATTAACCATCGAAAGCAGGTAAGTAAAAGGGAGAAAGAAGTGGGGATTGAAAGACATGCACACACGCACCCACACTTATTACAAATTCGCCCTCGCTCAGAGGGACCAAAAGAATAATACAATTAATTAACTACGAGCTAACTAATTATTACAAATCACCTAATTAATTAACAAATTAACTAAGCTAAGGAAAGCAGTAAAGGCCTCGGGAAGAGGATCCAATGCGCGCATGCTCGGGTTTGCTCAGAAATCCAACGCCATGCACAAGTTTGCCTCTGTTTTCCCTGCTCTGCTCCTCTGAGGACTGCCAAAGTCCAAGGGTATGCTCTTTGGATGCTGGGGGGTACCACCGACCAAGTAGAAACGCCACCGGCCGGAGGAGATGATCACCGGCCACTGAATGAGCTATCGGCCAAACATGTTTTGTCGGTCGGCACTAAACACTGCCGGTCGGCAGAAAGTTCCTGCAGAAACCTGTTTGACAGCAGCAGAGGGCAGACAAGGCATGGCAATGCATTTTCAAAGCAATGTGTGCACCACCACATCCCTTATCATGTTTGTGACTCAAAGGGGTATGATGCTCGATTCTCGGACCTCCAATCGTGCATTTCAATGCGCGATGGCCCAAAAGCCAAGTGTGCAACTTCAATATGGAATGAAATGCACAAAACAAACAATGGGCCCCAACCTCCATCATAATCAATTCAAGAGGCAAGAGATGCATGCTAATGTAATGCAACCTAGGCATGTGAGCTAAGTGTGCAACATGATCATGCAAACAACAAAACCATGTGCAATAGGCACATGAACTAAACAAGTAAGCGTGCAAGGCATATAACATCAATGTTAATGACACACATGCAACAACATGAAAGGCATAACACATGTAAATATGCAAAGCGACTTAACACAAGAAGCATGCCAATTGCAATGACACTTAAACATGCAACATGTTAATAGGCTAAGTACCTAAAAATACAAACATGTATAGCATGCAACAACATGCCAAAGGGATGGTCTTAAACTAATTTGGACAGCCCTCTACTAGGTCCAAAATAGTGGCCAACATGCTCAAGAATGGAAGCCAAAACACATACAAATAGGCATGCATGCAAGGTCCAACACTTAGGCACATAGAGACAACTTTTAAGCACACTTAAAAGAGGAACAACATGGGCATATGGCATGCAACGTAAGCTCTGAAAATCATGTTAATGATGGTGCCAAAACAAGCAAACAAGACAAGCATAGCATACAACAAATGATCTAAAGCCTAAGGCTCACCAAAGAAGCATTGAACTACACTTAGCGCAACCACACATGGCATGAATCAAGTGACTGAAAATAGAGATGTGACATGCTAAAATGAGCCTCAAAACCCACCTAAATGGCATCTAAATAGCATCTAAATGGCTTAAGTATGGAAGCATGCACAAGGGCCCAAACAAGGAGCATAAGACAACAACCTTTTAACACATTAAAGGGGTATCAAATGCAAGCATATAGGCATGCCACAAGGACTGAAATAACATGACAAGTGGTTCCAAACCACTGAAATGATGCAAGGATGGCATGCTAGAGGGGTCAATGCTCAAGGCATACAAGAGAGTTTGCATGGTAGCTATACAAAGCAAAGCATTGATGCCTCAAATGACCAAAAACAGTCCCTTAGCACACTAAAACAAGCATAAAAGCTTCACAAAGCTAGCCAAAACAAGTAAGCATAGTGGTCTAAATGCTAGATACATGTTGAGGCAATTTCATGGCATTATAAGACGAGTATGCAAAGCAAGCATGGTGTGTCTAAACCAATTAAAAACAGTGATATATCATGGAAAAATAAGCTCAAATAACACTTAAGACATGGCCAACATGAACTTAAAAATGGTGCTCACTCATGAGGCTAAAATGGCATTTTTTGAAGACAACAAGGAGAGGGGATGGCCCTCTCCTTCTTAGGACCTTAAACCACCATCCTCATCACTGAAATCCCTCAAGATTTCAGTGGTGAGGAGGCCCAAACAAGGTGGTCCCGAAACTCACCAAAAATAGCACAAAATGGGGCCAAACAAGGCCTAAGAGGGGGTAAACGACCCCAAACACAAAAGTGACCTTAATGAAGTATCTTAAACACAAAACAACAGAACTTTTTTATGTTATACACGAAGCTCAAAACAGCAAGCAAGATAGGCTAAAAGTGTATGCAAAAACGGGGAATAAAGAGGGAAAATGGGTTACCTTTGTAGCCAAAAGGGGACAGCAGCCTCTTGGTCCCAAAAAACAGTCCCTTAGCCTCTGAAAATGGCCTCCAAGCTCCTTAGGTTGATGATGGATGAGTTAGGCCAAGAGTTGTAGTTCAAATGGCCAAAAACTAGACCCTTTTGAACCCTCTAACCCACCCAAATGTAGAGAGAGAGAGGGAGATATAGAGAGGGAGTGATATATATGTGATATATATCAGATTTTTCTAACCCCTAAAATGGAAGGAGAGGCTCTCCTTATATAGAGAAACCAAGGGGACAAAGCTTCTTTTAGAAGCTTTGACCAAAAAGGCCAAGCTTCTCTTAGAAGCTTGGATCAAAAAGGCCAAGCTTCTTAGAGAAGCTAGGCAAAGGGGTCAAGAGGTTCAAACTTCTTGGAGAAGCTAAAAAAAAGGTCAAGCTTCTTGGAGAAGCCAAAAAAAGGTCAAGCTTCTTGGAGAAGCTAAAAAGGGTCAAAAGGTTCAAGCTTCTTGGAGAAGCTAGAAAAAGGTCAAGTTTCTTGGAGAAGCCAAAAAAAGGTCAAGCTTCTTGGAGAAGCTAAAAAGGGTCAAAACGTTCAAGCTTCTTGGAGAAGCTAAAAAAAGGTTCAAGCTTCTTGGAGAAGCTAAAAAGGTTCAAGCTTCCTCAAGAAGCTAAAAAAAAGGTTCAAAAGGGTCAAGCTCCCTCAAGAAAAGGTCTCAGCCAGGAAAAGTGGCCGATTGATCAGAAACAGTGGCCGGCCGACCAAACACAATGCCGACCGACCATCAATAGTGCCGACCGGCCATCACCAATGGCCGGTGGCCAGGAAACAAGGCCGGTGGCCTCAAGCCATGGCCGGTGAGGTGTGGGGATGGCCTACAAGCTACTTCCCACCCTCAGAAGCAAAACAACAAGTGTTTGGTGCAAAACCAGACACAAAATAGTCGAGTCGAGAGATCCTGAGGCAGGGCGCGTAGCCGAGACCTCCGGGAACTCAAGACGAACACGAACAAGGATGATCACCGAGTGTTCAAACGGTGACGTCCAAGTCTTGAGGACGGTCAAAAATGGGGTGTCTACAGTTGCCCCTCTTTGACAGAACTCGAAAGTCATAACAATGACAGGAGTGAATGTCAAAGCCCAGAGACGACCCATTTTTGACAAGGCTGAAGACTTAGACAAAGCAAACAAGCTACAAATAAAGGTATGCGCCCGAGGGCAGGGGCAAAATGCAAGACAATGCACCAAGCCGAGCATAACTAATGATCATGCAAAGAAACATAGGGACGTATCCCGGTGTTTCGGAAAGGTATAAGCATTGGAACATATTCTAGATGCTCTCAACCAAAGGGGGAGAAACATAGGGACATATCCCGGTGTTTCGAAACGAAGGAGAAACATAGGGACGCATCCCAGTGTTTCGGAAGGAAAGAGAAACATAGGGACGTATCCCGGAGTTTCAGAAGGAATGAGAACATAGGGACGTATCCCGGAGTTTCGGAAAGAATGGGAAACATAGGGACGTATCCCGGAGTTTCGGAAAAAAAGAAAAACATAGGGACGTATCCCAGTGTTCCAGAGTGGTTCAAGCACCAGAACGTATTCCAAATGCTCTTAACCAAAGAGGGAGAAACATAGGGACATATCCCGGTGTTTCGGAATGGTGTAAGCATTGGAACGTATTCCGAACGCTTTTAACCGAAGAGGGAGAAACAAAGGGACGTATCCCGGGGATTAGGGACATATCCCAAGGACTAGAGACGTATCCCAAAGGTTAGGGACGTATCCCAAGGATTAGGGATGTATCCCAAGGATTAGGGATGTATCCCAAGGATTAGGGACGTATCCCAAGGATTAGGGACGTATCCCAGTGTTACAAACAAGGAGGACAAACATAGGGACGTATCCCGGTGTTCCAGAATGAGGAGAAGAAACATAGGGACGTATCCCGGTGTTTCAGAGAGGAGGAGGAACATAGGGACATATCCCGTTGTTTCGGAATGGAAGAAGAAACATAGGGACGCATCCCGTTGTTTCGGAAAGGTAGGAGAAACATAGGGACGTATCCCGGTGTTTTAGAAAGAAGAGAAAAGAAACGTAGGGACGTATCCTGGTGTTTCGAAAAGAGAGAAGAAACATAGGGACGTATCCCGGTGTTTCAGAAAGGAAAAGAAACATAGGGACGTATCCCGGTGTTTCGAAAAGAGAGAAGAAACGTGGGGACGTATCCCGGTGTTTCGGAAGGAAGGAGAACAAACATAGGGACGTATCCCGGTGTTTCGAAAAGAGAGAAGAAACGTGGGGACGTATCCCGGAGTTTCGGAAAGGAATGAAAAACATAGAGACGTATCCTGGTGTTTCGACAAAGAGAGAAGAAACGTGGGGACGTATCTCAGTGTTTCAGAAAGGAAAAGAAACATAGGGACGTATCCCGGTGTTTCGAAAGAAGGGAGAAACAAAAACGTAGGGACGTATCCCGGTGTTTCAGAAAGGTATAAGGACGTATCCCAGCGTTTCCAAACAAAGGAGCGCGCAAAACAATGCTATGCAGGTGCACAAGACAGTGTGATAAAATGCATTTTCTATGCAAGTATGGGGGCATTTTCTATGCAACATTGAAAGCATATTCTATGCAGAAACATAACGATGCGCGGCACGCATGCAACCGGAGTGTATATGAAAGTTCACATTCTATGCAATGGAAGGGCATCAAACACGTACTCTGGTGCCTCCGATTTACCTTTCAGAGGACTTGGCAACACAACTCTGCTCGAAAAAGGGACACCCTGTTTACATTGCCGAGAGATAGCATCTGCTGCTGCTTTAATTGCCATTCTGACTTGAAGCAGGCTTAAGCTTGGAGTAGAGGCACACTCATTCTTCAGAGCACTGACAAGGCCTGAAGAGGTACATCCGGAGCACAATCACGGAGTTTTCCGAAGTTGAAGCACACTCAGATACCCGATATTTTCCTCTTTTGCTTTTGTTTTGTAGTCCAGAACCCATATAGCTTCAAATAGGTCCTGGTTTTACTGTTTTGACATGACTTGGGTTGAACCCTGCAATTTTATGAAAGAACGAATCTTTTTTTTGCACAAACGTGAAGAATGGCACAGCACTCTAAGCATAAAGCGATTTTATTTTTGAAGTTAAGAAATGAGTTCTTAACCGGGTATTGAGCCTACGACTGAACACAGCGCACTATAACTCAACAACGGAAAACAAAAGGTAAACAACCTAAACACATTGAGACACACTCGGAACGACTCAAAGCAAGAATCGAGACAAACAAAACAAAAGACACGACACACAGACGTGCACAGGGAGCCTGTTTCACCGGGTATTGTTTCCCACCCTTTCTCATTTGTGATCCTCACATCACTCGGCCCTCAAGCTCTATTTTTCTGAAAAAGCCCTTTCCTCACTTTTTCTCTCATCGCACATCTCTCTATTCTTCAATCTCTCGTTTTTTTCAATCCCTCCCCTGGGTGGTTGATGGATAAACAGGAAGTCGTGGGCCCTTGCCCCTGGTATTCTACCAGCTTTTGATTCTTGTTTACAACAGTGAATTCCTCCTACAGAGGGGTTGTGCTACAACTGGGTATGTAGCAAATCTGTAGCTGACATCAGTTGATAATGCTCTGCTGGGAAGTTCGGACATGATCAGATCTGTCCAGATGAGGGAGTGGAATATCTCGCCCCATTCCAGTTCGTGCTTCGCACTTGTCTTGATACCTCGTTGCTTGGAGGATGAGAGAGCTTTCAGCCCTTTGTTGTTGACTTCAGTTGTGCCCTTTCTGGCAAGTAGAGTGCCCTTTCTGGCAAATGCATTGACAACAGGGAAAAGACAGGAAGCCTGACTCAACTGTGCCCCTAGTTCATTATTTTGACCATTTTTTGTTTTAGTTTTCTACTAAAACAATTTTGACCAACATGAGAGTTAGATTAACACACTTGTTCGATTTTTGATTTGAAATCATGCAAGTCAGGCTATGAGCACTGAAAATTTTCCCTTTTTGGGTCCAAGAAATGGTCCAATTTTGGAAAAGATGGAATAATTTTTTAGAGATCAGTCAACCTCAGTAAAAATTCTCAAAAATTATTTTTGCAAACGGCCAATGCTTAACAAGCACGGAACCTACTCTTGAGACGCACAACCTCGAATTTGGAGGAAAATTGCCTCCTTTGCTCGAAGAGAGCTGCATGGCAACGGAAAGTTGCCCCTTGTTTGAACGGCACCGCAGCACATTGAATGGCAACGGAAAGTTGCCCCTTGTTTGAATGACACTGCGGTGCATTGAATGGCAACGGAAAGTTGCCCCTTGTCTGAATGGCACCGTAGTGTATTGTAATCAGTCATCAGAGCGATGATTGCAACTGAACTCCCGGATACAGAAAAGACAAAGATGACTAGAACCATCACATGGACACAGTTGAATTTGAAGTATTTTACGGCTAGACTTCAGAATGAAGTTGCCTACGTATCCCAAACATGGGAATCAACCCTTACGTAGTTCCGGGGTTAAGGTACACTCGGGTATTAACCTCTCCTTTTTAGGCTCTAACTTTTGCCAAGGCGCCCGTTGCGGGTTTTAGACCTTGTGAGCTTTGTTCTTCTTTCTTTTTTTTTTCAAATTTTGTATCTTTTCATTCTTTTTTTTTTCCTTTTTTTTTCCATTTCTTTTTTTCTTTTTTCTTTTACATTTTTTTTTTGCTTTTTTTTTTTGCTTTTTTTTTTTTGTATTTTTCCCTTGCTCTAACTTTTGCCTGGGTCGCCCTTCCTGGTTTTCGGCCCAGCGAGCCTCTCAAAGGGTAAAAGTGTAACAAGTCCATGCCAAATGGTTTTAGGGTTTTGAAGCCATCCGTATCCAGGAGAGCGGCTGTTGTATTGATTTACTGAAGGATCCATCTTCGGCTCTTCGAGCATATCTGACATTTTTGCCCCTAGTTTGAGGGGGGGCTTCTGATCTAGCTTTACAAGCTTCCTTTGATATGATCTTCTTGATCTGACTTTGGTGCCTCTTGTTCGAGGGCTACTTCAAAATGGCCACACAGGCCTCACGTTGTGGTTGACCGTTGAACGTTCTGAACTCAGGTTCAAGCTTTGAAAGTGAGGAGTCAAATCTCGAGGCTGAGAGCGATCCTAAGCTGCACAATCTCAAGAGCGATTCCACACAGGTCTTCGCAGGACTGCGCAAAATATTTTGTTTTTGAAAGTTTTTAAGAAAGCGACAAATCGCTCGCGCTGAAGACTGTGTGGGACCAATCTGGATCAAGTCAGGATCCTTCTTAGTACTCACATTAACAAGCATGATCTCAATCATTAAGGGCTTAGCATGCCTCTCTTTCTCTCAATTGATCAAGTTTTGCAAAACCTGAGGAATTCCTTCCTCTTCGTTTTTATTACAATGTTTCGAAAAGAGTTTTGAAAAACTTAGGTCATTACAATGACTTCAAAGGCACAAAAAAGGCAGGCGAAGAGCACTGTCATTCCATTCAAACTTCTGGCACAACTGGCACACGGCAGAAGCAAACACAAGAGTGTGAAAATCACTGCTGTTCCATTCAAATCTGTTGGCATAACTGGCTCCAAGGCAGAAACAGACTCAAAAGAAAGCAAAAAGACAAACACAAAACAAGATAGTGATGTCCGAGGTAACACCCCCGGAATCACCCGACCCTTAACAAAATAGGATTGACTCGATACAACAAGACAGGCCCGACTGACTCAATACAACGAGACAGACTCAACAAGACTGACTCGATATGAAAAGACTGACTCAAAACAAAGAGACAGACTCAAAACAACAGAACTGACTCAATACCCAAGCCAGAATGTACAAAACCCAACATTCACAAATGCTCAAAACAGTGCATGCCATACGCCACATCCGGAGTAAACTGAGCGCCGCCCGCAGGTGGTTCATCTGTCGATCACATCACATTATCCCCCACAAGTTCACTGGTCAAGTGTCGATAGACTTTGCAGGACCTGGTGCGGGGATGACCCTGTTGTCAATTAAATTTTGTATCTCGTGGCGGAGATGGATGCAACTGTCGGTGTGATGACCGGTTTGTTGATGAAAAGCACAGTACTTAGTCAGGTCATGCTTTGGAGGGAGAGGATCGGGTAGAGGCCGTTGTTCCAACGGTTTCAGATGTCCTTTCCTGAGTAGGACCCCCAGGGCTTTAGACAAAGGCATAAAGAGTGGGGTGAAAGCCCTCTTGCCTAGGGGTAGATAGTTCGAAGTTCGGGGGTTTGGATTGGATGCACCAACAAAAGGGGTGGCCGTTCTTGGTGTGGTTTGGATTGAAAGCCCTCCTACCTGAATGCCTATGGGTGAAGGTTGGATTATCTGAATTAGAATAATGCATTGATAGTGAGTTTTAAGCCCACTGGAGAGTGGCAAACCATCACGTTTTCTAAGCCCACCCGAGGGTGGCAAATCCACATCTTAGCCTACTTGCGGGTAATACCATCAAACCATTTTCAAAATAAACAAACATGAGATGCGTTGTTCCAATTCAAGCGATCCGGTCTATACTTGTATGCTGTGCGCATCACGTAGTAAATCTAGGCTAATAACCAGAATAAGAATGCATAATGTTTTCAAAACTCGATATCATGGTTAGTAGAGGCCGATCTTTGATTGGGCGAGCGGGGGTGCTCATGAAGTGACCTTCCCCAATCGTACCCAAGTTCCCAAGCCGAGGCAACTTTGGTGATGACGGACACGTGGCCTTCGGCACGAGTCAGGGTTTCTTAAATTCCCCCAAAATAAAATATTTAGGTGGCAACTCTGTATCTGGCAAAGCAGTCCATGTTTGGCACTTCTTTCTAAAAATCTGTTTTCCAAAACGATTTGCCAGATTTGGACTCTTTGATGATTTATCGGTCTTGCATTGTACTCTGTGAGATTAGATACAGGACCATGACATTTGAGTCCTGAACTGTGGTGAGCCCATATGAAAAAAACGGGATTTCCCTCCTGGGGCGTTCGGGGACGTCTACAAGTTTCAAGCTTAAAACCAACACAAACTCTGACCACGCCAAAATAAGAAACGAGGAGAAGAAAACACCGTCCAAGGTTGCGTTTCACGTATCCTGAGAAACAGAGAACAAAAACCGCTCGAGGTCGCGCTTTATATGTCCCGAGAAACTAAAGAACGAAAATCACTTGGGATCATGTTTCACACATCCCGAGATATGAGTAAACCGCTTGGGCTCGCTCTTCACGTGCTCCGAGAAACAAGAGAACCCACTCAGACTCGCGCTTCATGCATCCCGAGATACGACACCTCTTAAGATCGTTCATCACTCGTCCTGAGATAAGAGGAAATCGCTTGGGCTCGCGTTTCACGTGTCCCGAGATACAACGCGCCCAAGGCTGTGCGCTACGCGTCCTGAGATACAAGAGAACCCGCTCAGACTCGCACTTCACGCGTCCCGAGATGAAACACGCCCAAGGCCGCGCGCCACGCATCCTAAGATAAAAGAAAATCGCTCAGGCTCGCACTTTACACATCCCCGAGATACAACACGCCCAGGGTCATGCGTCACACATCCTAAGATACAAAAAAATCGTTTGGGCTCGCGCTTCACGCGTCTCGAGATACAACACGCCCAGGGCCGCACGTCACGCGTCTTGAGATATAATAAAACCACTCGGACTCGCACTTTACGCATCTCGAGATACAACATGCCTAAGGTCGTGCGTCACACATCCTAAGATACAAGAAAATCACTCGGGCTTGCACTTCACGCGTCCCGAGATTCAACAAAGGGGGGTGTGATAAATGCACAAAGTATATTCCATGTCAGATAGACAACCGATATAACATGTTAATTGAAAGCAAGTTCTATGCAAGAAACAAAAGCATATTTTTTGCATGAAATAAGAACAAGAGCATATTCTATGCATGAAATATAAATAATGCGAGACACGTATGCAATAAGTGATGCACATTCTATGTAACGAAAAAGATCAAAACTTAAATAGAATAAAACAATGCTTGATGGCACCTCTGAGTTACCTCTCGGAGGAATTGCAATATGTTCAAAAAAGGATACACCTCATTCATGTTGACAAGTGATGAACATCGTGCGCCAAAACACAGTTTTGAGCTTCCTTAGAGACAATTTGGACCCAACAGTGAACCTTCCTTGCACTTCTTGGGAAACAAGGACACAAAACAACATTAGGACTCAAAGGAAGGCCACCGGTCACTTGCCGGCCACAGGGAGAGGCTACTGGCCACCTGCCAGCCATAAAAAGGCCTTGCCGGCCACTTGCCAGCCACCAATGGAAGTTTGGGGGTTTTCGGTCTTTTCACCCACGGGTCTTTAAGTATACATGACAAGGGCTAATTTCCTCACTTCTATAGGTTTGAAATTTTTTCCTCTCTCTCTCTCTAGACACTTTTTCTCTCTAGATTTGAGCTTTTTATGCGTTTTCCAACGCCCCACGCACATTTTCTTCGCTAAACCCTCTTGATTCTCTTCCTTTTGAACCGATTCGAATTTGATTTCGACGCTTCTTTTCTCATTTTCAACACTTTAGGCTTGTTCCCCTCGAGTTTCACTTGGGTTTCATGAACTTTTCCCGACTTTGACTTTTTCTTCCATTTTCTCTCTCCCAGGGTTAACTTTTTCCAAGTTTACCCTCTTTTCTCCATTTTTTTTCACTTTTCACCCATTTTCCAGATGACAAATGATTTTCCACATGACGAGGCTCCTTCAAAGGTTCCACCCATTGCCGAGGCAGAGGAGCCGGTTGCTACCGAGGCTGGCGAGGCGGCTCAGGGTATTGAGGCCGACCTCGAAGCGAAGTTTGAGCCGAAGCTCTAGTTGGAGCCGTTACCATTGAGGGTATGGCCTTTTGATCCAGCAAAGTACCATCCCCAGACACATATCTTGCAACCCAGAGGCATTAGGCACTTCAGCGACTTCGCTCGCGGGGTACTGGAGGACCTCCTACTAAGGGAGCCAACTTCTCACCTTTCATCCATCGCTATTAAGGTGTGAACTTTGTTTTCATGCATTCTTGCCTTTCTTTACTTGCATTTCTTGCACTGCCTTTTATCTGACTGTACTTTCGTCACTGCCTTATCTGATTCATCTTTTTTTTTGCCACAGGGAGAGTCTCGTGCCTTTAGAGGGTACGAAGCTACGATTATGCGAGATTGGCACGCCAAGCTCCCTATTAAAGTTCGCAACATTGTGGGCGAGACTAGCTTTGGCCTCTTCTGTTCTGGCCTGACGCGGGTCATCGCGAGTCGTCTTCTTCTGGTAGCACTAGTGGAGAGATGGTGGGACACCACCAACTCCTTCCACTTCTCCACTGCCAGGGAGATGACGATGACTCCCTATGACTTTGCCATGATTATGGGCTTAGGAGTAGAGGGTGATCCGAACTCGTTCAATACCGACATGAGAGAGTGGGAGGCCGCCTGAATCGAGCTGCTAAGAGCGCGTCCACCCCTGTATGAGACAGCTATGGTCAGATATAGTTGGTTTGCTGAGTAGTTTAAAGGGAGCAAGCTCGAGACGTTAGAGGAGATGGAGCAATACGCTAAAGGCTTCTTGATGTTCGTCCTCGGTACCACCTTGCTGTCGAATAGGTGGAACGCCGTGAGCTTGTATCTGTTGAGTGCTCTGGTGACTTTCCTCAGGTGTGCTTATACGATTGGGGCGGAGCTGGCCTTGCTACCCTGTACAGATATATGAGCTCTACCTCCCGCCTGAGGGGAGAGTTGATCGGAGGCTACTGGTGAGCCTAGGAGGTATCTATTTCAATTCTCTCTTTGCACTTTACACTTTCTGCTCTACATTTTCTGCTTTATATCTGTTCACCACCTGTGCTTTCTGCTTTTCCCTTTCTGCATCTGTTCATACTGTATTGATCACATATTATTGCACTTTCCTTACAACTGTGAATTTATGCTTATTCCCCAGCTCTTGTCCTAGAGCCCATAGAGGAGCTCCCTCTGGCAATTCCTGATGGCAGGTGCCAGCATCGGAGTCGTGAGTCGTTCGCATTCTTTCGCCACTACTTTGACATAATGGCCGCTCACGAGGTAACCCAAAACACAGTCATTTTCACTTTACAACTGTTATGATTCACATTTTTGCAGCTGACAGTAACTAATAATTTGTTCACTCTCTATTTGCAGATCATGTGGCAGCCTTGCGCCATGATGCCAGCTGGGATACGGGACCAGTACACCGGGGCCTGGGCCACTACTCGCTTTTGCATTCTACTTGAGGGCCCAGTCTATCGAGCCTAGTTCCTAAGTGAGCGATTCATCCGCCAGACTGTGGGCTTGCCGAACCCGATCATTCCGATGACACTGCCAGAGTCTATGAGATCAGCAAACAGTCTATCTATTGATGTAGTCACACAGTTTATGGTGGGCTTGGATGCTGATTATTTCAGGGCAGAGGGCGACTACGTAACCATTATTCGAACATACCTCATGCCACCTCTGACAGACGCTTGTGGAGGCGAGGGGGCGAGGGCTCCTACAGCGAGAGGGATGTCCAGGGTTACTAGGGCAACCAGGGCCTGTGCTAGAGGGACTCCCTCAATGGAGCAGAGCACATGTTGGCTAGTGCTTCCTACTACGCTTACATGTTGACGGCATACCGAGGTGGCTTACCAGATCCCGATTGAGCTTGCAGTGGCTGAGCATGAGCTTCTCGGAGTTCGGGGTTTGTCTCGGGTATGGACCATACTTTACAACTTGCACCCCGCATTTCATTTCAGATATATTTGTTGCAGACACTGATCATCTAAATGCATTTACAGGCATCGACAGAGTATACATGGAGCGCTCTCAAGCTGATAGCCTCCTTGATGGGCATGGTACAGAAGAGAGAGACGTTGCTCGGTCTCCACGGCATCCCGTTAATTTCTTTCAGTTTGTACTTCATGCTATCACATTTCCACTGATACACTGGCATTTCAATTGTAGTCTTTCCAAACTACACCGATACACTACATTGCCACACTATACTCATACACTGTACTTACACATTGTATCTGACATCTGCATACACTCATTCCACATACTATGTTTGCGTCTAATATACATACTGTAGCTAATACTTTGGCACCTGTCCTTTTCATATCCCAGCTATACCGATTGCACCAGCGACAGCAGCAGTACCAGCACCGGCAGTAGCTCCTCCAGCAACGGGAGGGAGAGGCAGAGATAGGGGCACCCAGGGCCAGAGCAGTCCTCCAGAGCCCATCTTGAGCGATGAAGATACTGAGACTAGTGACTCCGAGGAGGCAATGAGTCGGCATTCTGAGTTGTCTGAGAATGGAGACGATAGTGCTAGCTCGGGTTCCTAGAGTGGAGATGACGATGTCGAGGTGGGTTCTAGGGTAGAGAGCGGAGATGATGCCAGCTTTGGTTTAGAGACTGATTCAGATAGTGTAGCCAATGGAGATAGTGTCCCACAGCCCCCTCCTCCAAGGAAGAGGACAAAGAGGGCTTCTTGAGCATGAGACGATCGGCGCTGATTTTTTTTTTTTTTTATATACTTTTGCTTATTTTGTTTTTCTTTGGTAGCACTAGCACATTTGTATAGCTTCAGATAGGTTTATTTTGCTTTGAAACTTGTACTCTTCTTTTGTAAAAAACCATGATCGGAATAAAACCTCGCAATTTTTGTATAAAGTGTTATTATTTTTGCATCATGAGCACCATATTTGCATGGGATGAACGTGGAATTGAAGTTGCCAAGAGAACACTTTATTGACATAATGTTCTTAATCGGGTAATGAGCCGACCAACAAAATAAATACAAAATGCAACATACAACTCGATAAACAAAAACAACTCGATAAACAAAGCAAAAACAACTCAAATACAAATAAACAAACTTGCCAAAACCAAAAAGACTCAAAACAATACCTTAAATACTCAAAGATAAAGACAAAACACAGGCTTCCAGCACTACCTAGCACACAGGTGGTCAGCACGGAAGAAAAGAAGGCTACCGGCCACAAAAGGAGCCTGCCGGCCATATGCGAACCACAAGAGGTGACCTGCCTGCCACCAAAGTAGCCTGTTGGCCACCTTCCGGCCACAAAATGTGAGAATCACCAGATTACTAACAACTGGCTTCCACTCACTACCTTATCTTCTACAAAAGGTTGAGCTTCATAAATTCTTCTCCAGAACTTCATTTCAGCTACAATTTCTTAACAAATAGAGCCATTTTTCGCCGAAAAGCTCTTAGATTGGATAACAACTTTAGACGACTCAAAAAAGGTAAATTTTTGGGGTTTCAGCATAAATGTACTTTTTCCGTTGAGCCATTCTCCACTTTGTATTACGTTCCTTCATGTTGCAGCTCGATACTGGGACTCGATTACACATGTCTTTAACTTCGAGGGGCAAGAAATATGTCCGACAATTGAAGAATTTCAAGCACTAATGGAATCTCGGCGCGATGATGAAATCATACCTCAACCCCATTTGGGCCACGCCCAAGCTTTGGGACGGATGTGTGGGCTCACTTTGTATGAGGCTCGATCTTTGGCCCACAACAAAAAGCTAGACATTCCCGGCTTAATTCATTGATTCTGTGACGTCGGTGACAAAGGCAATCTTCTCTAGCGAGGTTTTCGACAACATGCCCTCTGCTTATGTATTCTTGCTCATTTCCTTCTTTCCCCTACCTTTGGTGGGTCCAACATTCGATTGATTGAAGTGGCCCAAGGTCTGAAAGAAGGCAAGAGTTGTATTGGTTTGGCATTGGCTGAGACCTTAATAGGTTTAGACGCCCTTGACAAGAAATTACCAGATTCATGGGGAGTCCATTACTTCTTCAGGTATTGATTCCCACCCTTTTCTCATATGTATTTCTCACATCGCTTGGTACTCATGCTCTATTTTTTTTCTCAAAGCCCTTTTCTTACTTTTCTCTCAACAAACATCTCTCTATTCTTTAATCTCTCTTTTCTTTCATTCCTTCCCAGGTGTGGCTTATGGATAAGCTGAAGGTAGTGGACTCTTGCCCTGAATACTCATCTCGAGGCTATTTCTTCTGCCACCGTCTAGTGGATTTCTCAAATGAGGAATGGTAGTGCAACTGGATGTACAACAAGCCTGCTGCTGACATAGCCTGGCGCTGCCCCTGGCTTGATCTGACCGAGATGAGCTACAGCATGGTTCGGCAGCTTGGCATACAGCTGTTTGGCCTTACATACTGCGTGTTCTATTTCCCTTTCCTGTTCAGATGTCAATTTGGGCATGATCAGACCGCTCAAATGAGAGGGTAAAGTACCCAGTTTCATTCCCCATCCATGGTTCACACTTGGTTAGGTACCTCACTACTTGGAGGACGAGAGAGCTTTTGGCCCCTGCCCCTAGTTTTAGTTGTGCCCTTTCTGGCGAATACTTGGCTTAGCTTGAGGATGAGGCACAAACCGGGGCCACTTTAGCTTCAAAAGCTTCCACAAGCACAAGCAAAGGAAACAGGAGCACCTAACTCATCTATGCCCCTAGTTTATTGCTTTGCCCTTTTCTTTTCAAGTTTTTCGACGCAATAAAAGCAACTTTAATTTGTACCATAGAGTTGGAGAACTTTTATGTTGAAATTAATGAAATTAAAGTTGTGAGCACTGAAAATTTTCCTTTTGGTCCAAAAATGGTCTAAGTTGTAAAAGGTAAATTTTGAACAAAATCAACTTTTATTAAAACTTTTCAAAACCATTTTCAAAAAGGATCACAACTTGACATGGACGGAATCAATCCTCAAGATGTACAGCTCCGAATCCAAAGATCATAAATTGTCCCTTGATTGAACACCACTGCTTAACATTGTAACCAGCTCTTCTTTCAGAGTAAAGATCACAACCGAACCCTAAGGTAAAGAAGAGACAAATATGATTTGATCAATCACATGGACAGGATAGTTGAGTTAGAAGTGATTACGGCCGAACTTCAAGATGAAGTTGCCTACGTATCCCAAAAATGAGAATCAGGCCTTACATAGTTCGATTCAAGTCACTCGAGTATTAACTCTCCCCTTTTGCTCTCTAACTTTTGCCATGGCCGACCTTTAGGGTTTTCAACCTTGCGAGCTCAATTTTTCTTTATTTCTAATTTTTCATGCTCTAATTTTTGCCTAGGTCGCCCTTTCGGGTTTTTGGCCTAGCGAGCCTCTCAGAGATAGTATTTCTTCAACTTGTCCATGTTGATCGGTTTGGAAAATTCCAGGCCATCTAGGTCCATGAGAATGATGGCTCCACCCAACCAAATAGTTCTGATGATGTAAGGACCAAACCAATTAAGTCTAAACTTGCCCCTAGGGTCATGGATAAGAGCTTGGTTGTCTTTCAGCGCCATATCTCCCTTTTGAGATTCCGGGACTTAACCTTCTTGTTAAAAGCCCCAGTAATTCTACGTTGGTAGCCCTGAATATGATATAATGCTTTTAGCCTTCTCTCATGAAACAACATCGGCTCTTCGAATCTGCTCTGTTGCTAGTTCACCTCTACTATCTGACACTCAGCCATAACTCGTAATGATGGGATTTCTATTTCAAGTGGGAGAATAACTTCTATCCCATAGACAAGAGAATATGGAGTTGCCCCTGTAGACATCTGGATTGAAGTTCTATAGCCCTAGAGTGCAAATGGAAATTTATCTAGCCAATGTCTGTAGGTCTCAACCATCTTCTGCAAAATATTCTTGATGTTCTTGTTGGCAGCCTCATCAGCTCCATTGGTTTGCGGCCGGTATGTAGACGACTTATGAAAAGTCACATTGTATTTCTCCAACAAGTCTATCACTTCTTTCTTAAAGTGGGAGCTATTATCTGATATGATCTCGTTTGGGACTTCATATTGACAAATGATGTTGTTTCTAATGAACTTAGCTACATGCAATGCTTTCAACACTGCATAGGACTAAGCTTCCACCTATTTTGTAAAGAAATCAATTGCCACCAAGATATATCCATGCCCATTCGACCCTTTTGGTGTGACAGCATCGATAACATCAATTCCCCAGATTGAGAAAGGCCATGGCGAAGTCATGTTGTACAGTTTTGACGGCGGGATATTTATGCGATTAGCATGAATTTGGCATTTGTGACATCGCCGAACAAAACCAATACAATCCTCCTCCATAGTGGACCAGTAGTAACCTTGCCTGAAAATCTTTTGGGCTAACATTACTTCATTCATGTGCAATTCGTACTCTCTTCCATGGATGGCCTCCATCCAACGCTTTAATTCCTCCGCAGATGACCTCTTTTGCACAGTTTACCTCTGCAGATGATAAATTGGATGGCCATTCATTGTATTCCCCTTTTGTCCCCTGGTAGATAAATCTCCTTTTCCAAGAAGTTCTAAATATCGTAGTACCAAGGGTTTTTGTCTTGCGCTTCATCTATTACGGCGATAGTTTCATAGACCGGTGTGTATATCTGTTCAATGATAATCAGACGCATCTAGACTCCAAATGGGATGTCTACCATAGAAGATAGAGTTGCTAAAGCATCAGCGAACCTGTTGTTCTCTCTCAGTAGATGCGTGAAAGTTAGCTTTTCAAACCTAGGAATCAGAACATCCAAGGTTTGGTGATAAATCTTCATCTTTTCTTCTTTAACTTCCCAGTCTCCATTTGCTTGAGAAACAACTAAGTTTGAGTCCCCAATAACATCCAATCTTTTTGCCCCTAGTTCCAGGGTTGCTTCTAAACCAACGATACACGCTTCAAATTCTGCTTTGTTATTGGACACCTTGAACCGGAGTTTGAAGGCTAAAGGTATGTGAGAGTTGTCGGGTGCTATCAGCAACACGCCTATCTCATAACCATATTGATTGGATGCTCCGTCAAAGTACATTATCCAAGTCTCCTCCTCAACTTGCAGAATAGCTACATCTGGGAACAGGTACTCCACCGCCTTATCCCCTTCTACTGGGTGATCTACCAGGAACTCCGCTACAGCTCTCCCCTTGACCGACTTGTGGGTAACATACTTGAGATCAAATTCAGAGAGGAGAAGCAACCAACGGGCTAGCCTACCCATAAGCGTTGGTTTCTAAAAGAGATATTTGATTGGATCTAATCTCAAAACCAGAATTACAAAGTGAACTAACAAGTAGTGCCTCAACTTCCTGGTCGCCCATACCAAGGTTAGGCAAGCTTTCTCCAACAGAGTGTAGCGGGTCTCATAATCTTGCATTTTCTTACTCAAGTAGTAGATGGCTTTCTCTACCTTATCCTTAGATTCCTGAGCAAGCATGCATCCTATAGTCATGTTTGTTACTGACAGATATAGAATCAAAAGCTTCTCCGGCTCTGGCAACAACAACACAGGTGGATTCTGAAGGTACTGCTTAATCTGCTCAAAAGTGAATTGACAACGATCATCCCATCAGAATTTCTTTCCTTTCTTTAGGAGACCAAGTAGTGGTTCACAAGTCAAGGTTAATTTGGAAATAAACCGTCTTATGAATTACACCTTACCTAGAAAGCCTCACACCTCCTTTTCAGACCTTAGTGGTAGCATTTCTAGGATGGCCTTGTTTTTGGAAGGATCTACTTCAATGCCCCTTTGTGTGATCAAAAAGCCCAGCATTTTCCCTGTTATTACGCTGAAAGTGCATTTCTGCGGGTTCAACCTCAACTTGTATTCTCTGATCCGTCGAAAGAATTTCTTCAAGGCGGTGTAGTGGCCTTCTCTTTCTTTGGACTTGACAATCATGTCGTCAACATACACCTCGACCTCTTTGTGGATCATATCATGTAGAATAGTGGTTGCAACCCTTTGATAGGTAGCCCCTGCATTCTTTAGCCCAAACGACATGACCTAATAATAGTAGGTACCCCACGACGTAATGAATGCAATTTTTTTTCTGTCCTCGGGAGCCATCAGAATCTGGTTGCACCTGGAAAACCTATCCATCAAGGATAGCAGCGCATGACTTGCAATGAAGTCCACTAATTCATCAATGTGTGGTAGAGGGAAGTCGTCTTTCGGACTGGCTCTGTTCAAATCCCAGACGTCCACACACACCCAGATTCTACCATCCTTTTCTGGCACTAAGAGGATGTTGGCCAACCAAGTCAGATATTCAGATACTAACAAGAAACCTACCTCAATCTGCTTGGTGACCTCTTCTTTAATTTTCAAAGCCCAATCTGGGCGGATTCTGCACAGTTTCTGCTTTACGGGTCAGGCCTCGGGATCAAGAAGGATCCGATGCTATACAATCTCAGGATCGATTCCAGGCATGTCTTCGTAGGACCATGCGAAAATATCTTTGAAATATTTTAATAAAGCGACTAAGTGCTCGCGCTCCTCCGAAGACAATGTGGACCCGATCTAGACTGGGCGCGAATCCTTTTCAGTACCCACATTAATTACAATGATTTCATCAACGTAGGGTTTTGCAAACCTCTCCTCCTCTCGATTAATCAAGTTTTTCAAAACCAGAGGAATTCCTTCCTCTTCATTTTCATTAAAATTCTAAAAATCTTGGTCAATGCAATAAACAAACGGCATAGAGAAATACTCAGAATCAGCAAAGTTCTCATTCATAAGATCTAGTTCTTTGGTTACAACCGACTCAAAAGCAAAAAAAAAAAAAAAAAAAAAAAAAAAAAAAAAAAAAGAGGACTTCAACAAGATCTTGGCATTCGAGTTATCATCCCCAGGAATACTAGACTCGGACTTAGAAGAACCAGAATCTGATTCTGACTCCACAGACTCAGTGGAATTAGATTCTGGCTCATCACTCGAGCCAGAACTAGATAGATAGCCCTTCTCCAACTGCTAAATAAGAGATGGTGCTTCAGATGCATTCAAAATGCTGCTGGATAGGTTCACACCCGGTGGGTCCCCAATCATAGAGATGGTAGGGTTATCCCCTAAGTTCTCTAAGTCAGCCGAAGGATCTATAAGGAGACATGCCAATGCTGCCCCTACTCCAAACTTGCTGTTGTCCAAGTCACTTTCCATGCTCTTTTCAACTTCAACACTTGGTTCAACCTTTTCCTTGGCATCACTATCTTGCAACTGTAGATCAAAGAAGATTTTGAAGCTAGGAACATGTTGCTTCGTAGAATTCATCCAGAGCTCAAGAAAACCGCAGAAGGGGAAGTCTTCACCCTCCCGAACAAAGTGGACATTCAGCGTTCCCCGGATTGGCCTGCGAACGAGCCCATAGTGTTTCCTAGCTTGCTTGGCTATGGCTCTGCCTATCATCTCTTCCTTTTTCCTGACCCAGTCCTCTTTGGTGGGGACATAAACTAGACCAAAGGTATGCAGATTATGCGGTACATCGGCCAATGTTGTGACATCTTTCCAGCCACTTTTTATAAGCCTCATTCTTGGCACATGTTGCAATTTATTCATGAAATAAACAGACTGGGCACTGATATACATGTCCTCATCTATTGCCAAGATGGTTTGCACTACACGGGCCTTAACTAGCATAAACCCTAAAAGGAAAACATCCTCCTCGCCATGAACGATCTTCAGCACTAGTGTAGTTACCTCTGGCGGGGGATGGATAGATGGATGAATTCCCGAAAACAATCACCACTCCTTTCCCATGAGGGTATTTCAGCATTTGATAGAGGGTAGAGCAGACTGCTTTCACCAGATGCAACCAGGGTCTTCCTAGCAGTAAGTTGAAGGTGGCTGGGACATCCAGGACATGGAACTCGACATCCTGCTAAGCTGGGCCCACATGGACTCTAATTTGTACTATGCTTATAACCTTCCTGCTTGTATTATCATATGCCCGAATCACTTGGGCCGTGGGCACAAAGTATGTCGGTCTAAGGCCGATGGCATAAGCTGTGCGAGAAGGACATACATTGATAGCTGAACTGGTGTTGATCAATACCACCGGTACCCATTTTTCTCTGCACTCAACAGATATGTACAGGGATTTGTTATGAGCTAAGCCTTTTGGCGGTGGTTCTTTATCAAAAAAGGTCAAGGTTGGCCTAATACCACCTGGGAAGGCCAATCCCATAAGCTGTTCAGGGGTAATGTCAATGGACAGTTTGGCTTTGTCCATTGCTGATAGTACAGCCTGTCAATGCACCCAGGAGGCCATAAGAAGACCCCAGATTGAGATATCAGCTTGGATTTTCTTCAGTTGCTTCAATAGTGCCTCTTCCTCCAATTGTTTCTCTTTCTATTTCTTAACCTCTCTATCCTTCCCAAAGGCCTCAGCTTGGTCTAAGTGCGGTGGCTTGAAACATTGCCCACTTCTTGTCATGTGGTCTATCTCTTCAGTGTAACACGTGTTATCTGGAAGGCACTCACCCCAGTCTTCATCGATGTGAGCTAGAAGTAGATCATCGTCATCCCACTATACACCTCCGGCAACCAAAAAATAATTGTTCGGCTCCGTTTGTTTCACTTTCACTTCATAAGTTTCCCTCGCAGGATGTTGGGCCATTACAGCTTTCTGGTTGTCTTCAACTCCCTCTTGTGCAAACTGCTTCAGCGCAGCTTCCTGTTCTGTGTCCACAATACTCACAGTGCCCAATTCCTGAGCTGAATTTTTCACGCCGGTGTTCTCCGGCTGGTTTCCCTTTTCATCAGCCATTCTGGCCATCACAATAATTCCTGCTTCATTTTCCTTCGGTTTTGTTTCAATTCTATCCTCCTTGTTAGGTTCATCGCTCAACCACCCAGAGTTGTCCGTTGATCCATTTAAATCGAACCAGTCAATCTACACATCTCCTTGATCTTGTTCGTCAAAGAACTGCAGATTGTCTAAGTCCTCCTCAAGTTCTGCCAAATCATCTAAACCTTGGCTCGGGCCATCCTCCCTAACCACATTGACCTCCACTACAGTTGGCAACACCATTTCCAGCTTGGCTTGATTAATCGGCAGAATGTAATATCTTGGATCATACTCCCCCTCAGACAAGTCCTCAGAGCATTCAGGAAACAGACTCGTACCCTCCTCCAAGGCCAACCTCCCTTCTTCTACCATTGTCACCACCGTAAGTTTAGGTTGAAGTATGGACGTGTCCATCATGCACAAATATATGCTTTCAGGAAAGAACACCGTCGGTCTGGGTAGGTAAAAAGGGGTAATATATACGTTGGGGTCGTAGGGGATAGCCAGTGTATGGATTTGGTTTAGTTTATGAGGTGGGGGGAGCCTGATTATGGGTCGGGAGAGGGTTTGTAGTAACATTTTGTTTTTGGAGTGATACAATCACCTTATTGTCAATGAGGTCTTGAATCTCATGATGCAACCTAAAGCATTGGTCGGTGTTGTGACCGTGCTGCTGGTGAAACGCACAGTACTTGGCTGGGTTGTGTTTTGATGGGAGATGATCGAGCAATGGGCGTGGCTCTGAGGGCTTGAGGTGTCCCTTTTTTATCAACACCTTCATGGCTTGTGATAAAGGCATGTAGAGTTGAGTAAAGGTCCTCTGGGATCGGGCAGGGTTGTTTGAAGTTTATGGAGTTGTGTTGGCAAAGGGATTGGCGGTCTTGGTTGTGGTGGTGACAACACTCACATCCGACGACCGCGCAGCTATGCTACCACTGTTGGTTGCATTGGAACTGCACATAAAAGACCTCTTGGCCTACTCCTTCTTATCAGTAATCAGCCCTTGTTTCATGGCATCTTCAATCTGAACTCTCATCTCATAGAGCTAGGTGAATGTGAACAGAGGTAGGACGATCATTTTTTGGAGCAACTTCTCGTATAGGTTGCAGACTACCATTCTTATCTGATCTTTCTCGAAAGGCCGTGTGGTCATCATTGAAGCTTTAGCCCTCTACCTTGTCACGAATTCTGAGAAGACCTCCTTCGACTCTTAGTGCGTTGTCTCGAGATCACGTGTTGGGACCTCAATTTGTGTGTTTGTACGAGTACTGTGCAATGAAGGCCTTAGCTATTTCTTCCTAACTCTGTTCACCGAATCCTCCAGCTTTACATACCATATCGCCGCTATTCTCAACATGGTCTGGCCAAAGAGTGAGAGTTTTTGCAACTTGGTTGGGCCCATCAACCACAAGATGTCTGAAAACAGCCGAAAATAAACCAAGGGGTCTCCGAAACCATCGAATCGATCGATGTGCGACATTTTGAACTGATCTGGCAATGTCACTGCATAGTCGATATACCCGTCTTCTATGTCAGGAATAGAGTTCACACTTTATGCTCTCTTGATGAGCTTCTCCAACTTGTTGACTTTAAGCACGGTCAGGTCAACCTCAAACTCAAATGGAGCCTCAGTTTGATACACAGGTACTTTAGAGGCTTTTGGTGGGATCCGCTCTGCCGGATTGCCTTCATTCTCAGCATAGGCAGTGGCTCCGAGTGCTGGGATACCCGTAGTAGGTGCATGAGACACGAAAGCCGCTGTCGGCTGTGGTTGTTATTATTGCAGCCTGTTTATTACCTCAGCTTGCCATGCTGTGACCTCGGCTTGACGAGCAGCGTCTTGTTGCATGGTTTCAACTGTTAGCTGAAGGTGATGGATTAGGTCCTCCATGCTGACTGGGGGATATTGTGCCATCGAAATTGGCAAATGATCTCGTACTGGACTAGATGTAGAAGACTGAGCCAGACTAGATACAAGTGAAGTGAGGGGTGACTGCTATAGAAATTGAACCGGTGAACTCTACCTTACTCTCCTCTGTCTAGTAACCAGCGGAAGTGAAGTAAACACGGGTTATCCCCTAACAAAATCTCTGGCTTTGCAAAGCCTTCTAACACGAGTCCAGAGCACTTGGGGGATATTCGAACTGTCCGAAGCTATGGTGTTATACTACCTAGCAAAAAGAAATAAAGCACAAAGAAAGCAGTAATCAGAAACTGCACAACACCTCAGCTTAGATGTTAACAACACGCTGACGTAATCAAAGTTGTAGGACTACACTCAACACTGAATTCTGTCCCCAAAACGGATACCAACACTTACAATTGATATGCACATTCCTATACAGTTTCACTGTAAAGCACATACCAATTAAGTGAGAGCCAAAACACCCCTATAAGTGGGTAGGGTTACCCTACGAAACTAGGGTTCACTATTCAAACAAAGCGGTCTCAAGCAATTCTATATTCAGGTGAGCATCCTGTCCTAGTTTGGAATAGTCTCTACGGCTTTCAATTTGCAACTAGGCCAAATAGTCAAAAGGGCACCTCCGCAAGACTACCTAATATACCTCTTGCACCTAACATCGAGAAGTGAAAGAAGGATTAAACGGTACAGTGGTAGTCCAGATCCAAGGATTGTGTTCCCATCATGGCAGAGCCCGTGACGGATCAGCCTAGACCGTCTAGGAATAGCAAATGGTAAACACAATGACTTAAACACACCAATGCAAATGCTATGCAAAAACATATAAGTGTAGATAAAATTTCATATCATGAATTTCAAGTCAAGTTCTCCAATTTCCCCAACAGAGTCACCAGAACTGTAGCTCGACTTTTATGCCCCCCCTTTCAGAAGTCGAAATAAGCCCTACAGTTCGAACTCCCACAGTTCTGAATCTGATCCCACAACTGCCATGTGAAATAGATAATCACCAAAGAGTCCAAATCTGACATATCTTTTGGAAACTTGATTTTGAATCAAAAATGCCAAAAATAGACAGCTTTGCCAGATACAGAGTCGCCACGTAAATATTTTTTGTTTTGGAAAAATTTAGGAAACCCATGACTCGTGGCAAAGGCCACATGTCTGTCATCACCAAGATTGTCTCGGATCAAGAACTTAGGTATAAGAGGGGAATGTCATGAATGAATTGAGCACCCACACTCGCCCGATCAAAGATCGGCCTCTACTAATCATGATATGAACCTTACGTATATTATATGCTCTTGTTCTGGTTTATTAGGCTAGCATTACTATGTGATGCGCGCACACACAAGTATAGACTAACTTTGCAAGAATTAGAACATTCGAGTCACGTTTGTTTTGAAAATTGTTTCGAAATATGTACCACTTGAAAAGTGATCGCATATGAGCATTACTCAAATTGTTCCAATTCAAGCAACTAGCCTTCATCCACAGGCATTCAAGCAGTTTATCACTTAAGCAATTAGCCTCATGGAAAACATGCTGGATATGGCAACATCGACACTCATGCAAATATGCTAAAGCGAGTAAAGGCTCACCTAGTACTCCAAGCCAAAAGAGAAATAAGTTAGAAAAATACATGATCCTAACTTATGCAATATGACTAATACAACACATGCGATATGCAATCTAAAATAGGCTTGGCTACTAATATGCCATATGAATCAATTAAATAACATGTGGTCTAAGCACGTATTTAAAGAAATATTAAACTGACAATGCAGTTAGAATGATAAACCGAGTCGCCGTGCATGCAATACAAATGGATGTAAACATGAAGTATGCTAAACAAAACGTGATGTCCCTAAACTAACCATCATAAGTAGTTAAATAAAAGGGAAAAAGATGTGGGGTTGGAAGACATACACATTATTACAACATTACGCTCTCACGAAGGAGAGTCCAAATTAACTAAGCTAATTAACTAACTAATTAAATCTAAGCTAATTATTACAAAATAAATAAAATTAGCTAAACTACTTAACTAATTATTACAACAAATGAATTGGATTAACTATTCTAGTTAATTAACTTATTACAAAACGAAATCGAATGACTAGTTAACTAACTAATTAATTACAACACCTTACAAAATTAACTAGCTACAACTAATTGATTACAACAATTTAAACTTAAACATGCTCGATACACAAGGAATGCTCATGCACGTGCTCAATTTCCACACGAAAAGCCACTGTTTTGTTTCCGAAGAGCCTCTATTGTACAATAAAACACTAAGATTGTTGCCCACTTCCTAAATAACTCTGCTTTGCCTCAAAAACAAACTACTGAATTTTGCATCAATGGCCGGCTGGCCAGTGATGAGGCCTGCTGGCCACCAATGATAGCCGGCCAACCATCAAAGGTGGCTTGCCGGCCATGGAAAGTGGCTTGCCGAATATTGCTTCCTAGCTCACCTTGTTGCAATAGAGAGCAAACAGAGCATGCACAGGGTATTTTCAAGGGTTGTTTGCACAACTCACCCCTCCTTGTCATGGATAAATCAAAGGAGTAGTAAGCTTAGTTCACAAACCATCAATGGATGCAATTTCATTACATGATGGCTTATGAAACCAAGTGTGCAAGTTCAATAAATGCAATAAAACAAGACACAAAAAACCACCTCCCTATCATGAAAGATCAAGGGAAGTGATGACCTTGGAGACTTAAGAATCATTTCATCACTAGTAAGTATGAAATGGCCCAAGTTTCTATGTGTTCAATTAACGTCCGATTGAACACAAACAAATTATTATCTTGCACCTTTTAGTCCCATTTTAATTACTTCATTTTAGATTACCAACCATTCTTTAATGAATTAAGTCCAAAGGGCGAGTTTAAGTCCTCTAATGGAAAAAGGGCTCAAATCAAGAGTTGCCTTAGGCATGAAATAGACATCATACCGTTGGTAATGAACCCCCTGAGGGATTAAACCATTAAGCATGACACCTCAATCTCCTGCTTTAAACAAACAAGTTGTTTAAACCACTTTCAAAACAAAACAAAAGCCAAGAAAGGAGGGAGATTGCAGAGATGATTAAGTGTGATCACAAGTATGGAAAGCCATAAATAAATGCTATCAACTCAAAGGAGATGGTGTCTAAGGTTTAAAATACCAAACTCATTAGAACTATTACACTACAAGCACGCAAAACAAAGCTCAAATACAATTATCAACCAAAAATAACGCTAAAATAGTCTAAAATAAGTCCTAAAACATGCTGGAATTAAGACAAAAAAAGCTAGATTAATAAGCTAAAACATAGCACAAACTAGGCTTATAAGCAAGAGACAAGGAGGGGAGGATAACCCCTTCAAATTTGGACTTCAAAACATAATTTTGGCCACTGAAAAAGCTCTGAAAATTAGTGTTTAAAAGCTTAGAAAAAGATAGTAAAAGGATGGGAAACACAAGGGTAAAGGCCTTCAAAACAAAGTACAAAGAAGGGTGAACCACCCCTCAACCTTCAATGGCCTTAAAACCCAAGTTTTAACCCAAAAATACATAAGTTTTACAGCCCAAAAATAGTTGGATTATTGCAAGAAAAAGAGTAAACAGAGCAAGCAAATAGGCAAAGCCTTATACCTTTGAAAAGAAAAACCAATTCCAAGCAACAACACCAAGCAAACACACCCTCTAGAGCTCCAACAAGGCTCAAGAATACCTCAGCTCAAAGATGAGAAGGTTTGGTTAAGAGTGTATAGGCAAAGGTTATGGATTTGTAAGCAAAAGTGTAGGAATTTGCTAGAGAGAGAGAGAATTGTAGAGAGAGAGGAAAAATTGTGCTCTAAAATGTTTCTAACCTTAAAACATGAGAGGGAGGTCTCCTATATATAGAAAACATGAATTCCCCTCAAGAATATCCATCCCTACACGTGGGGGCAAATGCATGCATTTGTGCAAACAGTTGGCACAACTGTCACAAAATATTTGCAAAAGAAACTGGTGGCCAACAGGCCACATCAGTAGCCGGCAACCAAAAAGTGATGGCTGGAAGCCCAAAAAAGTGGCCAACAGGCCACCAAGGGTTACAGTCTTGAAGAACCAAGGCTTGATCCAAGAATGAGACAGCAAGAGTATAGGGTTTGAAAGGCTTAAAGCTGTGACATTCTGCTGAGGACTTTGAGCATTTGATGAGCATATAGACTCATCATCAGGTGTGCATGCGATGACGTCCAAGTCGTAAGGGCCGTCAAAAATAGGGTATCTACAGACACATCAAGGCGTCGTTGTGTCGGTGGCCAGCTATTACTTGCCAATAATGACTAACGTACATGTACGGATCCGTCTTTCCGTTATATAGCGTGAACTTAGGTTGATGGAATCCGGCAAGGAGTGGTGTGCTCTCTGTCTCTAGAGATAGTGGGGTAGCAGTAAGTCTTGCCAACTTTCTATTCATCAGTGTTGAAACCACTACTTTAGGCGCCGGCATGGCCATCTCCTCACTGCATTTGGGGGCTCAGCCTTTGTAAGGCACTCTTTGGGCCTCCCTGTGGTATGCCCGCTCCTCCAGCACATTCCTCAGGTCCCTCGAACAAGCAGAGTATGAGTATCTCAACGTCGTCGACAGACATAAAGGACAGTAGCTGCTGTTGCGTGTGTAGGACCTCTCCACTAACGTGTTAGAATCGCCAGCTCTGTAGCTTCTAGTGATGGAGAGCGAGGGTGTTCCCCGTTGGTGAGAACTGTTAGAGCGACGGGGTTGGGTGTGCACACTGTGGTCGCCCACTCCAACAACACCCTTCCTTTGATTTGTCGCTTCAACCTCTCCAGCTCAGCCACCATCTTCTGAATAAAGGCACCCTGGTCCTTGAGTTTGTGCTCCAGGCGCTGAGCATGTGATTCTCTTTGTCGTCAATGGCCTTCAAGACCCTTCGAATGGTTAGTGCTCCGCGCACATTTGTCTCTCCCGTCTTTGGGTTGCCCTCTAGAGGAGGTCTCTAGGCCCGCCATGGTCAGAATAGCGGGAGGGCCATCTCTCATTTGAACCGAGTCTAGTGTGATGCCATCAACGACGAACAACGGTGTTTCGTCGTTGTTTGCCATGGAAAACGGTTAAAATAGCTTGGAGAGCAAGGTTTGTCTATCAAAGATTTCCCACAGATGGCGCCAATTGTACGGGGGAGAAATATTTGTCTCACTTCGTACCTTCTTGCCATCAAGCTTGCTTTACTCCGTTGGAACTCCGTGACACTGTGAACAAATCAAAGGTGAGCTACCCAGCGGGTGGGTTTACCGGAAAACCCCTCCAACGATCAAGTTAGCTATTTTGGAGAAGAGAGGAGGCAGAGAGCACTATAGAGAGAGAGATAGAAAGAAAGAGAGAGAGTTGGAAATTCTTTATGGTCACTCACCTCTAACGTCTGCATGTTCCTCCTTTTCAAGTCTAGCTATGCAGCCTCAGAGATTGTGAGCGCACTACCTCTGTTGTCCTTCTCTGGGCAAGCGGCTATGCTCCCATTTACATTTCTTACACGTGTAGAGACCAAAACCTCCAAACAGTGTTTATCGCACTGCCAAACGGTATTGATGCATACCAAGAATGGATTCCCCTCTTCTAACCATTGGACTATGTGGAATGTCGAACCGAGCTATTACTTGGTGAACCACAGAAAATACGTTGGATAGTGCAATGCTGAGCTTAACCAGCTCCGTCTATCAGAACCGATCGAAGATCATCTCTGCCCCCACTGTTGTGGACCGAACTATCTATAGCCTGACCATCAAGTGGTTTAGCTACCTAGAATCCCAATACCGAGGCAGTTCTGCCCATCGACACCAACTCGGCTAAGTTTAGCAAGATGTATCATTTAGTGTGGGTCCAGCTCGGCCCAATACCAAATGTCGCGTGGATCTAGCTCGGCTCAATGCATTTCAGGTAACCTTAGTCCAGTTTAGCAATACATTCAGTGCGGACCTGGTTGGGCCAAACAGTTCACTCCAGGTTCCCCTTACGCGGCCCAACACCACATTCCGTGCCGGTGCAACTCGGCCCACTGTTCGGCGCAATTCTCTCTCTCAATTACCATAAATAAAAATATCTTGATTGTACATTACTCTTCAATTTATAAAACAAAAACCCTAATAAGAACCCTAACTAGTAACTATTTATCATTATCGTATGTTATACTCAACTATACCAATATTTTTTCATGAACGTGATACTGGTGTTTCCTCCTAGTGTCTCCTTACCCAGGTTTACACAATTTATAAAGATAATTTTTTCGTATCATGTTGTTTTTAAATTATTTTATGTAAAAATCATGTCATTAGCCATTCATTTTGTAAAATGTATGCTAATGTATGTATATATATATATATATAGAGAGAGAGAGAGAGAGATATGTTTTTCAATTATTTATGCTAATCTATTCATACAATATCAATTTTTAAACCATTTATATTTGTTTTGGTTCTTGTGTGGATGATCCTCAATCATTTCAAAATAATTAAGTGATTTGTAAAAAAAATCTTGAAAAATGGCATTGGTGCACGTATAGTGCATGTTTGCATAATTCATGATGATAGATTTATTATTATTATCATTTCAATTATGATATGTTTCCTACCCTGTATTTTTAAAATTATTTTCTGTTAAATTCATGATGATTTATACAAATTTTATTTTCTAGTTTATAAATTTTTAAACCCTTATATCATTTCGACATAAACACTTTAGTCATGTGATTTGTTTCATACCACCTTTTTTTTTTTCACTTTGTTTGGTATGCATTATGTGGTTCATGCGTAGATGACTTCCCTATCATTTCAAAAGAACCTCAAATGATTTATAAAAAAATCTCAGCAGGAAAAAAAAAAAAAAAATTGAACTATTAACGAAAAAGAAGAATTGAGATGCACATCTATTTGGAGTATAGATACCACATTAGTATATATTAGTTGAAGTATTATGTAATTGGACTGTTTTCATCCTGGACTCTCTGCGTATGTATAGTTTTATACAAAATTATAAATTAATATAGTTTAAATTTATGATTTATGTTAAAAATTTTATAGATATTTTATTTGTGGTATCTTGATCATGAAAAGGAGTTCCTACAAAAGAAATTCAAGGACTTTCTCTTCGTCTCTCTATGCAAAATCATAGGGTATTCAATTTCTATAACATTTATGTTAGTGTCTTTTCAATCTAAACATAATTTATCAAATAAAATTTACACTTGACGATTCATACATATAGTTTAAATATATACATACGAAACTTTTATACTAATATAATTTATTTTTATGGTATTTATGATATACTTACCGAGACTTTGTGCGTGCATGGCATCTGAACGTACACATTGAAATTTTCAATAGTTAATTTTTTTTTTAATTTTACAAAATTAAATTATATATAATATTTAATTTAAAAGGAAATTCTTAATGGAATTATAAGTATTCTAAAATTACATGTTATGCATAATACACATGGCGTAAAACTACTAGCCTATCTAGCTATTTTATTTTTAAATATCTATGGATGGAAAGCCAAATATAAAACTACATTTAATTTGAAAATTTAAAAGAATAGTACAAGCTAAATTTGACTCATACATAATATGAAATTCAGTTTATTTTATATACAAATTCAGTGTATTTTATTTGTTTAATATAGTTTATTTTTTTGATATAAAACAATGAAAAATTTTATAAAAAAATCAAAATATTTAAAAACAGTCTATAGTAGGGATCAAATTTAAAAAAATAATTTTAGAGCTCATAAAATGTTGAATTTGTCTAACTTTTAGAAGATGGCTAAATATGATTAGCAATACTAGGGGATATTCTTGAGGTTAAGAAAAAATTATAATTCTAATATATTGGACTGGAGAGAAACTCATCCCAAAAATTATAATGAACTTACTCGCAATTGTTAGATAATGTCTCAATAGGACCACATAATTAAATGTGGTGTTATCATTTATAAGAAGCCTACAATTTAAGTGATTCAATTTAGTTAATAGGCTTAAGGGTATATGTGTTATGGACCTAATGTGTAGATACTAGTTGTATAATTTCTATTTCTATGAGGGGCAGAAATAGAAATTAAAACATATTGGTTAAAGTTGGTTTTCATTACCTTTCAGTTTTAAAACCAATAATAATAATGGTTAATTTATTAGTTTTTATTACCTTTCAGTTATGAAACTAATAATGGTTAATTTATTGGTTTTTATTACCTTTCAGTTATGAAACTAATAATAGTTAATTTATTGGTTTTTATTACCTTTCAGTTATGAAACCAATAATGGTTAATTTATTGGTTTTCATTACCTTTCAGTTATGAAAACCAATTACAACCTTTAAAAGGTTATGGTCCCTATTCCTTCCCAAGAGTGAAAAAAAAACAAGAATACTGTTTTGTTTTCTAAATCCTCTCAAGGAGAAACATAAGGCACATAAGGGAAAGGATTAGAAGGCTCTAACAAAGTCAATATTAAGGTTTTATTGACAATCAGACGCTTCCGTTTAACCGTTCATCAATGGATTCAGGTATGTCATTTTGTCTTGATCTCTTGATAATACACATGGTAAATGATCCAAAGTGTAAGGTTTATGTTCTGAAATTTTATGTTTACAAGTGGTATCAGAGCCAACATATCATGTGTCTTATCAGAATTGATATGCTTTATTCATTCTATTTAGTTTCCTGGAATCAGATTCTGAATTTTCTTATGGATGTAAATTCTGTTTTTTCCTGTTTTGTTCTGTGAAAATGGCAATCTATTTTCTGGCATTGTAAATGATTCGGTGTGCAGTTTTTTTTTTTTTTTTTTGGACCCGTCAATTCTATTTATATATGTATATATATAATTGGAATTGCTTCAGATTATATAACATATACGGGGTCACAAATTTAGAAATCTTTAAATTTAATGTAATTTCAACGTCTACAGAAATTTAATTTTCTAACATTCTCAATATAAGTCAATTCAAACAAGATGTCACAAAAGTGATCTCTCTTGTCTAGATTGTTTTATATGGAATGTTTTGAAGTTCATGTCTGTGTATCTCATGCGGGTATTTATCGGTCCAAAGACATGATTAAAACTTGGCAGAATTACACACACATTTTGTGGTGATAAACATGTGCCAATTGTCAAGAAAACCTAATGTGAATAATAAATTCATCAAAAGATAGATTTGTTATTTGACATAACTTATTGTCAATGTTTGATCATTACAACAAGAATACCACTTACAGTTAATATCACTACCCAAAGGTTTGGTATTAATGTTGCTAGGTATCTTGAGATGTTATCATTTTTTTATTTAGAGATTATCTGTTTGGTAACTTAATGTGAGCATTCCTTTTATTTTCTTGTCTATTCAGCTTTAATGTCGACTACTTCAATCTCTGCCAACATGAACAATGTTCCAATGTTAAATGGAACAAACTTTAAGGACTGGAAAGAGAACATATTGATTGTTCTCGGCTGCATGGACATGGACATAGACTTGGCATTAAGAATGCCAAAACCGAATGCTCTCACTGCACAAAGTACTCCTGAGGAAACTGTGTACTTTGAAAAGTGGGATCGTTCTAACAGGCTAAGTCTTATGATCATGAAGCGTGGGATTCCCGAAGTTTTTCGGGGTGCAATAACAGAGGATGTTACCGTTGCCGGTGAATTTCTTTCAGAAATTCAAAAGCGTTTTGCTAAAAACGATAAGGCTGAAACAAGCACGCTTTTAGCAAGCTTGATTTCAATAAAGTATAAAGGCAAGGGTAATGTTCGCGAGTACATCATGGAAATGTCTCATCTGGCTTCAAAACTTAAGGCACTAAAGCTCGACTTATCTGATGATTTGCTCGTGCATTTAGTTCTCATCTCTCTTCCTGCACAATTTAACCAATTTAAGGTCAGTTATAACTGCCAGAAGGAGAAATGGACTCTCAATGAGCTCATTTCATTTTGTGTGCAAGAGGAAGAGAGATTGAAGCAAGAAAGGACTGAAAGTGCTCATCTGGCAAGCACCTCCAAGCATACGGGCAAAAGAACGCATAAGGGAAAGGAAGTTGCTATTCCTCAGGGTCCGGAACCAAAGAAACAGAAAGTGCAGGATGGTTGTTTCTTTTGTGGCAAGCCCGGACACAGAAAGAAGGATTGTGCCAAATACGTCGCCTGGCGTGTAAAGAAAGGTACATTTCATGTTTTGGTCTGTTCTGAAATAAATTTAGCTTCAGTACCAAGAAACACTTGGTGGGTAGATTCTGGTGCTACTACTCACATATGTGTTTCTATGCAGGGTTGCCCGAACTACCGAAAGCCAACTGATGCTGAAAGATACATCTTTGTGGGTGATGGCAAGTCGATAGAAGTGCAGGCAATAGCGCACTTTAGATTATTACTGAAAACTGGTTATTATTTGGATTTATTAGACACTTTTGTTGTACCGTCCTTTAGACGGAATTTAATTTCTGTTTCTGTATTGGACAAATTGGGATATTATTGTTCTTTTGGAAATATGAAGTTTAGTTTGTCTATTAATTCCAATGTTGTTGGTACTGGTTTACTTAATGTGTTTGATAATCTATATTTGCTCGAAACTATTGCATCTTATAATGCAACCTTGCACGTGGAATCACGAGGTACAAAGCGTAAATTAACTAAGGAAAATTCAGCCTCATTATGGCACAAACGCCTAGGTCACATCTCTAAATCTAGAGTTGAGCGCCTTGTGTCTGATGGAATTTTGGACTCTCTTGATTTTTCAGATTTTGATGTCTGTGTTGAGTGTATCAAGGGAAAACAGACCAAAATAAAGAAATATGGTGCCCATAGGACTACAGATGTCTTAGAATTAATTCATACGGACATTTGTGGCCCATTCCCTATGGCGTCTTGGAATGGTCAACATTATTTTATCACATTCATAGACGACTATTCCAGATATGGGTATCTATTTCTTATCCATGAGAAATCACAGTCTTTGGACGTATTCAAAAAATTTAAGGCCGAAGTTGAGTTACAACTCAACAAACGGATTAAAAGTGTCAGGTCTGACAGTGGTGGTGAATACTATGGCAGATATGATGGATCAGGTGAACAACGTCCAGGACCGTTTACAAAATACCTGGAGGAATGTGGAATCGTCCCACAATACACCATGCCAGGATCACCTAGAATGAATGGTGTCTCTAAGAGACGAAACCGGACTCTTAAGGATATGGTAAGAAGTATGATCAGTCATTCTACTTTACCAGAGTCCCTCTGGGGTGAGGCTCTAAAGACAGCAACTTATATCTTAAATCGGGTACCAACTAAAGTAGCTGCAAAAACACCTTATGAGTTTTGTGTTGGGCGAAAGCCTAGTCTAAAACATTTGCATGTGTGGGGGTGTCCTGCTGAGGCGAGGCCTTATAAACCTCATGAACGAAAATTGGACTCTAAAACCATTAGCAGCAACTTTATTGGCTATGCCGAACGATCACGGGGTTACAAGTTTTATGATCCCACAAATAGGTCAATATTTGAGACGGGAATTGCAACATTTTTTGAGGATGTTGAGTTTGGGGGAAGAAATCCAGTTAGAGATATTGTCTTTGAGGAGGAAGCAGGAGTAATCCCACTTCCTACTACTACTTTTGACCAATCACAGGTTCCTATACCTGTCATTGCTCGAGAAGTAATTTCGGATCCTCAACCTGACAATGTTGTTCAAGATAATATAGTTCAAACCCCCATTCAAGATGAGGTAATTGTTCCTGAGGAACAAACTCTACAACCTCAACCTCAAGAATCTGTGCCATTAAGGCGATCCACCAGAGAAAGGAGATTTGCATTTTCAGATGATTATATTGTATATCTCCAGGAACATGAGGTAGAAAATGGAATGTCGAAAGATGATCCAATCAACTTTCGTCAAGCCATGGAAAGTTCCAACTCTCATAAGTGGATAGAAGCCATGAATGAAGAATATAAGTCTATGCAAGACAATAAAGTTTGGGAACTTGTCTCATTACCAGTTGGTGCGAAGCCCGTAGGTTGTAAATGGATATTTAAAACCAAAAGGGATTCAAATGGTAATGTGGAGAGGTATAAGGCACGTCTTGTAGCCAAAGGCTTTACTCAAAAAGAAGGAATTGACTTTAAAGAAACTTTCTCTCCAGTTTCTTCGAAAGATTCTTTTAGGACAATTATGGCGCTTGTTGCATATTTTGATCTTGAGTTGCATCAGATGGATGTCAAAACAGCTTTTCTTAATGGTGACATTAAAGAAACAATTTATATGGTGCAGCCAGAAAACTTTGTGTCAGGAGACCCAAAGAATATGGTTTGCAAATTGACTAAATCCATCTATGGACTCAAACAAGCTTCTCGTCAGTGGTACTTCAAATTTCATCAAGTTCTCACTTCGTATGGTTTTGAAACTAACGTTGTTGATGAATGTGTGTATCACAAGTTCAGTGGGAGTAAACACATATTTTTGGTTTTATATGTTGACGACATATTGCTTGCCACAAACGATATAAACTTATTGCATGACACCAAGAGATTTCTATCTAAGAATTTTGAAATGAAAGATCTTGGTGATGCTTCCTTTGTATTAGGAATCGAAATACTCCGAGATCGTTCTCGGGGTATTCTGGGATTATCACAAAGGAGCTATATCGAAAAAATACTCATTAGATTTGGCATGCAAAATTGTAAATCAGGTGAAACCCCGGTTGCTAAGGGAGACAAGTTTAGTCTCAGCCAATGCCCGAAGAACAGTCTTGAAATTCAAGAAATGCAGAAGATTCCTTATGCCTCGGCTGTAGGGAGTCTAATGTATGCTCAAGTATGTACGCGTCCGGATATTGCGTTTATAGTTGGCATGTTAGGCAGATATTTAAGTAATCCTGGCATGGATCATTGGAAAGCAGTCAAGCGTGTTATGCGATATTTACAGAGAACAAAGGAATATATGCTCACATATAGGAGATCGGATAAGTTAGAGGTCATTGGATATTCCGACTCCGATTTTGCTGGATGCCAAGACAGTAGGAAATCCACATCAGGCTATATTTATCTGTTAGCTGGCGGAGCAATTTCTTGGAGGTCTGCAAAGCAGACGCTCATAGCTTCATCCACCATGGCTGCAGAATTTGTAGCATGTTATGAGGCATCAAACCAAGGGATATGGCTGCGGAATTTTGTCACTGGGTTGCGTATTTTGGAAGGCACTGAAAGACCACTTAAGATATATTGTGACAATAAGTCTGCAGTTTTATATTCCAATAACAACAGGAGCTCGACAAAATCAAAGCATATTGATATCAAGTTCCTAGTTGTAAAAGAAAGAGTGCAGAGTGGACAGATTTCCATAGAGCACATTGGAACAAACTCCATGATAGCGGATCCACTTACGAAGAGACTACCACCCAAGGTCTTTCATGAGCACACTGCTCAAATGGGTGTTGTTCTATTTGAGAACATTCTGGTTTAGTGGGAGTTTGTATTTATATTATTGCTTTATGTCAGTCTTGAGTTTTATCTATGTAATTAGATTAATTTCTGCAGAAATGAAGTATTCAGTTTATTACGCTCTGTTACGTATTGTGAAGTATTGATCTCAACAAAGTTAAGTAGGACCAGTTGGAAATAGGCATGTATGGATCACATCACATGTAATTTCCATGCTACGCATCCATGATTGATCTATGTCATTTAGCTGTATTAGTATACGTGACCATTGGTGGGTCGAGTTACGATTGATGTAACGAAGACCGCTTTGATCCTATATTAATATAGTTAATGGACAAGATTGTTTGGATACCCTCAAGTTATGATAACAAATTTCTGAGCTCACTAAAGTTAAGCACATTTTTCAGGATACATATGTGGTCCAGTGGGAGATTGTTAGATAATGTCTCAATAGGACCACATAATTAAATGTGGTGTTATCATTTATAAGAAGCCTACAATTTAAGTGATTCAATTTAGTTAATAGGCTTAAGGGTATATGTGTTATGGACCTAATGTGTAGATACTAGTTGTATAATTTCTATTTCTATGAGGGGCAGAAATAGAAATTAAAACATATTGGTTAAAGTTGGTTTTCATTACCTTTCAGTTTTAAAACCAATAATAATAATGGTTAATTTATTAGTTTTTATTACCTTTCAGTTATGAAACTAATAATGGTTAATTTATTGGTTTTTATTACCTTTCAGTTATGAAACTAATAATGGTTAATTTATTGGTTTTTATTACCTTTCAGTTATGAAACCAATAATGGTTAATTTATTGGTTTTCATTACCTTTCAGTTATGAAAACCAATTACAACCTTTAAAAGGTTATGGTCCCTATTCCTTCCCAAGAGTGAAAAAAAAACAAGAATACTGTTTTGTTTTCTAAATCCTCTCAAGGAGAAACATAAGGCACATAAGGGAAAGGATTAGAAGGCTCTAACAAAGTCAATATTAAGGTTTTATTGACAATCAGACGCTTCCGTTTAACCGTTCATCAATGGATTCAGGTATGTCATTTTGTCTTGATCTCTTGATAATACACATGGTAAATGATCCAAAGTGTAAGGTTTATGTTCTGAAATTTTATGTTTACAGCAATGCCTACTACGCTTAATCTCCTTAGACGCCTTACATGACACCTTCACTTTCTCAATGGTGTAGGCCAATCTTAGTCTTTTTAGGAATAGGAATTTCAACTTTTGCCAAACACCCCCACACTTTTAAGTATTTGTAAGAAGGTGGTCGACCTTTCCACAATTCATAAGGAATGCTTTTGGTTTTCTTGTGGGGTATTCTATTAAGAACATAATTATCAGACAATATTGCTTCCCTCCACAAGTTCTGTGGTAAGCCTGAACTTAGTAGCATGGCATTCATCATTTCTTTTAGGGTTCTATTCTTTCTTTCAGCAATTCCATTTTGCTGTGAAGAATAAGGTGCTGTAGTTTGGTGAATAATGCCATGTTATGCAAAAAATTCATTTAATGGTGCATCATATTCACCACCCCTATCACTTCTAACCATTTTAATGGTTTTACCAAGTTGATTTTCAACTTCTGTTTTGTAGAGTTTAAACATTTCTAAGGCTTCATCTTTACTTCTAAGTAAATAAACATAACAATATCTTGTGCAATCATCAACAAATGTTATGAAATACTTTTTGCCTCCTTTAGATTGAATAAATTTTAGATCACATACATCAGTATGAATTAATTCTAGAGGTTCGGTTTTTCTTTCAACCGATTTAAATGGAGCCTTAGTTAGTTTCGCTTCTACACAAATTTCACATTTATGATTAGGATTAATTTTAAACTTTGGTATATAATCTAAACTAATTAATCTACGCAAAGCATCAAAATTCACATGTCCTAATCTACCATGCCATAAATTTGACTCAAGAATATAAACAAAAGATGTGTTATTCTTATTCATAGCAACTTTCGGTACAACTGTCATTACATTCAACTTAAAGAGACCATCACTCATGTATCCCTTACCAACATACATACCACTCTTTGTTAATACAAATTTATCAGACTCAAATACAAGCCTATAACCATTTTTACTTAACAAAGAACCAAAAACTAAATTCTTTCGGATGTCAGGTACATGCAGTACGTTGTTGAGGGTCAGTTCTTTCCCTGATGTCATCTTCAAGATTACTTTTCCTTGTCCAGCCACAGTAGAAGTAGAAGAATTTCCCATGAAAAGTTGTTCACCATTTGCAGCCTCATTGTAGGTAGTGAACATCTTCTTGTCCGCACATATGTGACGAGTTGCTCCAGTGTCAACCCACCACTCTTTGGGATTTCCAACCAAGTTAGCCTCAGACACCATAGTAGAGAGGTTGATGTCATTCACTCCGTCAGAGATGTAATTCAATTCTGTTACATTGGCTTGATTGGTGGTCTTCTTACTTGTACTTCCATGATCCTTCTTAGGGCGGCGACAGTCAGAAGCTCGATGTCCAGTCTTGCCACAGTTATAGCATTTTCCTTTAAACTTCTTGTTGCCATTGTTGTCGCCTTATTTAGGACCATCTCCAGTAAACTTCCTCTTTTTGTTATGTGGTTTATGAACTTGTTCAACCACATTAGCCTTGGACTCAATGGGATTTTTCTCATTCCTCTTTTCAGCCTTTCGGTTATCTTCCTCAATTCTTAATCTTACAATCAACTCATCCATGGTCATCTCTTTGCGTTTATGTTTTAAATAATTTTTAAAATCTTTCCAAGCCGGTGGTAAGTTTTCCACTAAAGCAGCAACTTGGAATGACTCGCTAAGAGACATACCTTCTAAATGAATATCATGCAAAATTATTTGAAAACTTTGAACTTGAGAAATTACCGTTTGGGAGTCTACCATAACAAAGTCTAGAAATTTACCGACGACAAATTTCTTTGTGTCGGCATCCTTTGTCTTGTATTTCTTCTCCAAAGAATCCCACAATTCTTTTGCTGACTTCAAAGGACTGCATACATTATACAGCATGTTGTCAAGGCCATTGAGGATGTAGTTTCTGCATAGGAAATCTGAATGTTTCCAAGCATCTACAGCGGAAACAACTTGCCGATCACTTTCACCCTCTTTAAGTGCTGGAGCCTCTTCATGGAGAAACCGGGCCAAATTAAGAGTTGTAAGATAGAACAACATCTTCTGTTGCCATCTCTTAAACTCGGTACCGTTAAATTTTTTCAGTTTTTCACCATAATTGATTGGTACATGAACATGGTTCTGGATAGGGACCGGTGTTGGTGTAATAATAGGAGTACCACTACCAGATGCAGTTTCAGTTGCAGTAGCCATAATCTCTGATTACAAAAATCAGAAAAAATTAAAACACAAATTAATTTTCTAGTTACTAAAACCAGAAAATAAACTTATAATACAAAATAATTTTATTTTCCTTGTTACTAAAACTAGAAAAATAAAATATCACAATAATTTTCTGTAACACAATTAATATTCTGCAATTGTTAATGACACCAGTATATTACTACTAGTTGTCAAAGAAAAAAGACAGTATATTACTACTATCTGTCAAATAGCATAAACACTATTTGTTTTTCCAACCAGAATATGTCTTATGAAATCACAGAAAATTAAATACAATGAAGATTTCAAAATGATTCTGTCTTAAGATTGTTGGACAATCTTCACTGTATTTAAATTAATTAAATTCTGTTGTGTACTAAACAACAACCAGAATATAAAGAAATAGAGGAAATGAGAGAATTTGTTTGATTACAAAAATCAAACTCGAAATAAAAATATAAATAAATAAATAAAAACAGATTTTATTTTGTTACAAAAACAAAATTAAAATCTAATTTAAATAAATAATAAAACACTGAAAATAAATTAAATAACTTACTTGATTTAATTTCTTCGAATTATAATCTGATCAAGTCCAGTGTTTGACACTGTGTCCTTAAGACAGATTCGTCCTCTCCACGATGCTTTCAGAAATTGGACGTCTATCTCCCAAGATGAAATGATCTACTACAAACAATAGCAGCACTACAAATTGTTTGCCTTACGAACACACTAAGTGTTTACACTCTTTCTTTCAGAAAATAAATGCAGCAAAATGCAGAGATTTAATCAAAGGATGGAGTACGAAAATTGGAGTAAAATCTAAATAGGAGGCTAGTTTATTTATAGATGTAAAGGTGGCTATTGGTTTTGAATTGAACAGGTATGAAACCTGTTGGTTTTGAATTCAAACAGATTTAAATCTGTTGGGTTATATTTCAAACAAATAACAAAACGGGAAAGGCCCTGTTTGGGTGTGCAATAATACCAGACTGGTTTATTTCGGGAAGGACCTGTTTGGATGTACAGTAAAACCAAACCAGTTTAAATTCAAATGTTTTTGGCCCAAAAAGATTAGTATTAGGCCAAACAAGCTCAACCACGCACCCGCGCCCAGGCCCGACCGGCCCGGACGGATGGCGGCGGCGGCGGCGCACACGCACGTGTGTGGTGATTTTTGGGGCACACTCCTTCTAAAATACTTGGGTACCCCTTGGGGCACACCCCAAGTACCAAACCCAAGCCTTATAAACCTATTCAAAACCTCTCACCAAACCAATGTGGGACAAGCCATTTTTCAACCTTAAGGAATTTTCACCAAAACTCCATTTTCATGGAGCACACTTTGGCTTCAATTTTCCTTTCACTCGGTAATGGTTTTGAGCAACCAAATATACCACGTGAATCACAACGCGGCATAGAACGCATTACCACTTTGACCCGTGAAAATCGACGCACGGGGCCCACCTAAAAAATAGACCGAACTTAGGATAAAATTCTGATTTTACCCAAAATTTATAACCATTTCCAACAAATGGTTATGACCAATTGACGTTGGATGAGTAGGGTTCGGGGTTGGCTCTCCGTTGAGGGTTAGAATCTGAGAAGGGGGTTGAAGAGACAGAATGAAAGAGGATAGGATTGAATCTGAGAGAGAAAGAGAGAGAGAGAGAGAGAGCTCTAATTTTAAAATTAAAGATGTGAGAGATAATGGATGGACAACTAGAAAGGAGAGAGCATGAGGCATGCTTCGTAATCAACTTTAGGTTCTTTCATGGGCAAGAAACCAACATATTGAGAATGGATGCTTCTCTCTTGAGTTAAGAATGAACTGAGCTATTAATGAATACCATGTAGGACAAATATAAATTGAAGATTAAAAATTTCATGTTTTATTATATAGATTATCAAACAATTTATAAATGATTTAATTATCAATTCATAATTTCTTAATTTAAATTAAAATCCTATTTCCATAAGCATGACTCTAATCTTCAAAACAACCATTCTAGTTAGTTGATGACTATGTTGGATTGACTTAGATCAAAATGAGTGCAATTATTCTAAACCTCTAAATGTCTATCACCCATTGGCTAGTTTCAGAAATCCAAAAAACATCTCTTTCACAAAACCACCATCCACGTGGTGAAGTTGGTAGGGTGACGTGGGAAACAATCAATCAAATAAACACTTCTTAATCTTTATTGAGAGATATCTTTTCTGTCTTTGCCGCTTCTTCCATGCTATTTATCATTCGTTGTCGAGTTATGACGCAAACTGACTCATGTACTGTCACCATTATTTAACTATATAATTTTTTTAAAAAAATTGACAATTTAATAAAGTGCGATATTATTGTTTAAATTGAAGTATCTTGATGTAAAATCGCACACGTATAGTATATAAAACTAGTATCGTTTAAATTGAAGTATCTTGATGTAAAATCGCACACGTATAGTACATAAAACTAGTATCATTGCGGGTGTGTTTGGTAATTATTTTTTTTTTAATTTTTAATTTATATTTATAAAAATTTAAAATATTGTCATAAAAATTTGTTTGATAATTTTTTTGATTTATAAATGGTTCTCTCAGTTTACAAATTTGAAAGAAAAACGTAAACTTAAAAAATGAGTTTATGTTAGTTTTTAAACAGAAATTTAAAATTTTGATTAACAAATTTTTTTTTCAATTATTTTTTTTCACATAATTTTTTTTCAATTATAATGTGCATGATTCCATTATAATAAATATAAATATTTTAGATCTGAACAAACATATTTTTTAATTTATATTTTTAAAATTTTTCAAGCATTTTATCTAAATCAAACACGTTTGTAATTTATATTTTTTTAAAAATAAATAAAAATCAATTTATAAAATTTTTATAAATATAAACCAAAAATATAGGCGTTACCAAACGCTACCTAAATTATTTCAATCACAAAAACTTACATAAAAAAGGATTTAATGGTTACAATAATTTTTGAATAAAATATCAAAATAAAAAATAAAAATAAGCTGCATATCAATCCATTATAAGTTGTGAGACACATATCTTACATGTATTCTATTAATTTACTGTTAATATTTTCATTTCTTATTAGTTCATGCTCTTATTTTTATATGAATTGGATTCACACCACATTGTGAATTGTTGGTAATCCATTTAGGATATGTACCATTTTTAATACATTTAATGCTACAACTCTTTCGCATTTTGCCAACGGGTTGGCCTGTTTCCCGAGCCACATTTTCCCTCTCTTCTTCACTTGCCCTATTCACTTTCTTCCTCTCTTTTTATAACCGAGGCGTCTTAGTTTTTTGAATAGAAAATTAGGTTGATTTCTCCTAAGTGTTTGTTTGCCATGCAATAAAAAAAATATATACTTTTTTACATACATATATTTATTTGAATCATATCAATCAATATCTATCAATATCTATCAACATCTCCTCTCTACTTTTGTAATCATTTTATCTATTTTTTTACACATTTTTTTATTATAGAAAAAATCAAAAAATACACTTAATTAGAACATCTCAAACAACTCCTAAGATTTGCCAACATATATATATATATAACAAGTTCACAATTTTCACATAATTACATTAGGTTCTTTTAAAATTTTAATTAATATGATACTTCAATAATTTATAAGTCCTACGGATGAAAAATATAAGGTTATCATCTTTTATACATTGAAATATATATATATATATATATATATATATATATTATTTATTCTATGTCTTTACATTATTTTTATTAATTTTGATCTATTTATCCATACTAAATAAACAAGAGGTCAATGTAATTATTCAAAATTATGGGACTCTTTATATTTTTTCTAAACATTAAAAAAAGTTTAGTATAATTTAGGGAGAACCACATGCAGGTGAGAAAAGTAAAAAAAAAAATTATTAACACACACCCCTTTACATTCCACCACAAATACACTTGCACTCCCATATATTTGTAATTTTTTTCTCATTTTTCCACTTACACGTTGGTCCCTCTATAATTTACCCTCTTTTAAAACAATCTAAAAGAGATGAACGTATATATATTTCATATAAAATTAATGGGCCTGGCTTTGGTCCAGTTCACTATTGGACTGGACCGTACTGTTGGGCCTGTGGAGGCCCACCACAGGTCCCGTTTGAAAATCTGAACCGTTCAATGAATAGAACCCATCGAGTACTATATGCCTGTGAAAAATCATGTTGATCGGATATCGATAGTTATATGATCAAAACAGTTTTTTATCAACCGTTAATTTATTCACCGTCTATTTTTTTTTATACAAAACTGATTTGATCACATAGTTATCGATATCCGATCAACGTGATTTTCACAAGCATATAATACTCGACGATGTTCTACACATTGAACGGTTCAGATTTTCAAAATGGGACCCGTGGTGGCCCCCACGGGCCCAACAGCACGGTCCAGTCCGATGGCAGACTGGACCAAAGCCAGACCCAAAATTAATAGCCTATAAGGCGTTTTTCAAAATCATATTTGCCTCCTCAAATCCATCCTTATTTGGCATCATATATTAGTATTGGATTATAGCAGTTCGGGTTAAGACTTGACCCTTTTATACTGTTTGATTTGGGATCCAGTACGCATATACTTCATTTTGTCTTCTTGTTGATTGGGATTAATTCTTTGAGTCGTTGGATTTTGTTTTAATCAGGTTGAGAGTTAGTATTTGAAAAGAATTTTTGTTTGTTTGTTTAGTTCGCTCGAGCAATCTTTCGTTTCTCCCAAAATATGTGTTTGCAATCTAAACTCCTGGGAGTGGGGTGTTATTCGCTTGAGCAGTCTCTTTGCAAGTCTAAATTTCCAAGAGGGGACCATTCTTCGCTCAAGTGATTTGTTCTACATGGTTGATGTTTTGAGAGTTTGATTTCTTTACTTGAGCTATAGGTTGGTCGTTCGAGTAGTATTCTGTGTCTGACGCTCGAGCAGTGTTTTGATTGGCCGAGCGATCTATGCGTATAAAAGTACGAGAAAAAGATCTAAACTTTCACTTTTTGATTTCTCTCTCTCTAAAAAATCTCCAGACGAAATTTATTTCTCTCTGTCTTTCTAAAATCACACATAAACCTTCCCATACACACTAATCCACTAATCTCATCATTTTGATGCTTTGAGATAAAGTATAGAGCTCGTAGAGGTGAACATTTTAATCAAAAAAGTTCAAACTTTGGTTTCCGTCAAATTTTGGGTTCATTCTTCTTCTCTTTCTTCTATTGAGGTAAGGATTTCTTTACTATTTTGTATGGTATTTAATATTGTTATGTGTTCTTTGAAAAGAGTAGTGTTTGGGGAGTTATGGGTTTGATTTGAAATGACTTGGGTTGATTTTGAGAGTACAAAAGAGGGGTTTTCAAATAGGTTTATGGGAAATATTGTGGAAATGATTATATTGATGAGTTGAGTTGAAATCTTGAAAATATCTCTTCTGAGTATTTTTTTAAAGGTAACAGATATTTTGTTGGAAAACCTTGGATATCATTGGTTTTGAATGAGGTAAATAATAGGGATATGTTGGATCCTTATTGAGTTAGAAAGTGGAATGAAACATGCATTGTTATTCTTATATTGAAATTTTGAAATTTCTATCTTTTGGTTACAATTTATTTCTCATACAGAGATATATATTTTGGGCTACTAGAGGAGGGTAGCTTTGATTATTGTAAAAGTTGCATGAGGATTAGATTAATTGAAACCAATTGCTCATACATTTTACATTGAATATCATTTCATATTTTTACATTGAAAATGTATCGTTTTGAAAAAAAAAATGGCAAATACCTTGGTTAATTTTGTTAGGGGGTGTGGTTGTGGTACTATCTATGTTGGCCTGTGTCTTTGATGAAAGTCTAGAAACCCATGCGATTAGGTGCCGATTCTTCTAGTTAGTATTGATAAAATTGCTTTGGTAGTACTTGTATAGCATATTAGCAGACACTACCTAGAGATTCCCAGTGTTGTATATCACTGTCATGTTTTCTGCTTTAAAAAGGTATCGATTTATGAATTGATTCATAAACATGGCATTTGCATTATTTTGAAAGAGAAAAAATAAAGTTTTTTGGTAAATGGCACTCATGTGGATTCACCATATGACTTTTTTAATCATCATACAGTATATTAAAGATATCTTTTCTGGGTTTTAACCCACCCTATGTAAAAACCAACTTTCAGGTGCTTATGGTATTGTAGACGTCCTCGAACATCTCGGGAAAAATCCCGTTTTGTTCATTGGGCTCACTACAGTGCGGACTCAAATGTCACAGTTCTTAATCTAATCTCGCAAAGTGCAATACGAGATTGATAAATCACCAAAGAGTTCAAATTCGGCAAATCATTTTGAAAAACTGATTTTTAGAAAGAAGTGCCAAACATGGACTACTTTGACAAATACAGAGTCGCCACCTAAATATTTTATTTTAGGGGAATTTAGGAAACCTTGACTCGTGCCTAAGGCCACGTGTCCGTCATCACCAAAGTTGCCTTGGCTCGGGAACTTGGGTACGATTGGGGAAGGTCATGCAATGAGCACCCCCGCTTGCCCGATCAAAATCGGCCACTACTAAGCATGATTTCTTGTTTCTGAAAACACATGCGTTCTTATTCCAGTTTATTAGCCTAGAATTGCTACATGATGCGCACAGCATACAAATATAGACTGGATCGTCTAAGTTGGAACAAAACATCTCATGTTTGTTTTTTAAAACGGTTTGCTACTCGCAAGTAGGCTAAAATGTGGATTTTGCCACCCTCAAGTGGGCTTAGAAAACATAGTGATTTGCTACTCTCAAGTGGGCTTAAAACTCGCAATCGATGAATTGTTCCAATTTAAATAATCTAACCTTCACCCACAGGCATTCAGGCAGGTATATCACATATCCAATTGGCCTCATGGCAAGCATGCTATCATGGTAATCACTCACACACATGCAAGGATGCTAAAGCATAAACACTCACCGAGTACACCGAGCCAAAGAAAAAAGCTAATTACAAATCATGCATAAATCCTAACTATGCTGATATGCGTAATGCAACACATGCAGGATGCAACTAAGATAGGCTCGGCTATTCTAAAATGGCATATGAGATGTTACAGATAACATGTATTCAACTTGGAATTGAAATACAATGCAACTAGTATGATGCGCCGAGCCCGGTGCATGCAAGACAGATGAATGGATGCAATCATGCGAGCATAAGGATGCTAATTGAAACATGCCCTAAAACTAACCATCATAAGCTGGAAATAAAAGGGAGAAAGACGTGGGGTTGGAAGACATGAATCACACACACGCACACTTATTACAACAGTTGGGCCTCTCGACGGAGGGTCCGAATAAATAATATAATACCAACTAGCTAATCTAAACTAATCTAATTAAGCTAGTTATTACACAAACAAAATGAATAATAAATCACAGCTAATTATTACACAACTCTAATTAATTAACAAACTAACTAAGTAAGCAATTAAACTAACATGCAAACTACATGAATGTGGACTGCCTCAGCTCTGCCTTGAATGATAAAGGATGCATGCATGCTCGAATCGCCTTGTTGGGAAATCCATCGCGATGCCCCGGCTTGCCTTTGTTTGCAATTGATTTCAGAAATTTGCACAAAGCTCCAGAAGGCTGAAACTCCACCCTAGGAATCTGTGGGAAGGCTACCGACCAGCTTATGGGCATGGGAGACCACCTGCCGACCACCTTTTGTGGGAGAAACCAAAAAGGGTGGTCAGCCTGCCAGAAAATCTGGTCGGCCGACCAGTTTCTACCTCTGGTTTTTGGTTTTCTACAACAGGAGCAAGAGGGAGGCATGGCAAGGTATTTTCAACATATGTGTGTTTGACCACTCTCCCCATCATTGTACAAGCTCAAGGGAGTGTAGGTCTCGATCCTCAGGCCACCAATCACGCATCTCGATGCATGATGGCAAAGGAACCGAATTGCACAACTTAATATAGAATGAATGCGCATATGAACACATGAATGCCTAAACTCCATCATATGTAGTGAAGAGTGTCGGCGACCGGGAATCGAGGCATGTTTCGTCACTTTGAGTACGAGACGTCCCTCGTTTCCCATGTCTGGGCTAACTCTTATCCCAAACAGAATGCAACACATAATATGGCATGGCATACACAAATGCAACTCTAGCATGCAAACATGCAATGCAACCTAAGCATGCGAATATGCAAGAGTCATGATGGCATGCACAATGCCAATATGAAACACAACATGGACAACCTAACAAGGCTAATGCCATGCACAATGCACAATGCTAAAGCACACATACTCAATGCAAGACAACATATGCAACAATATGACAAAATGCGACTACCATACACAATGCGAATATCAAATAGCATACTCAATGCGACGAACTACATGGCATGCGCAATGCTATGAACTACAATGGCATATTCAATGCAAAATAGATTTAAACCAAAATGAATGGGCCTCAGCCACACCTAAATCAGTGGCCAATGATGATGGAATCAAGGCACCAAAACACATACAAGCACACACGATACAATGGCCCTAAGCCTAAGGCACAAAAACACAACTTTGCACATGCATTGAAAGGACTAAACATGGAGTACAATGGCATATATTCCAGCTCTGAAATGGCATACAAAATGTCTCTGAATCATGCAAACAACTCATGCAATGCATTTTAAAAGACTCAAGCACCGAAACTAATGAAGTGCATCATACTAGAGGTATGCAATGCAATGTCCAAATGACCAAACCAACCCCAAACAGACCCTATGCAGGCCAAAAACAGTAGCAAAATGGGTTGGGATGATGGCTTGAAAGGCACAAAAGTGAAGCTCATGCAATGGCTCGCAAATAGGGCATAAATTCACGACTCTAAAGAGCACTTAAAGCATGAAAATATGGAAGTGTAGCACCCCTATAAGCTCTGAAATATCATGTCCAATGATGCCAAAATGTGTAAATAGCTCAAGTTAAGCATGCAAGGGACCTCAAAACTCAAAGCTAGTCAATGCTATTACACAACAAGTATGCATGGCTAGCATTTTTCGACCAATAGGTCTCAAGAAAGAGCTAAGGCAGCCCAAAATATGAACAAAATCAGTTTGAAGTATGGCCAAAATATGCTAGAATAGAGGGCCAAAACAACATGCATTGTGAGCTAGTGAACATGAGTTACACTACAAGCATATGAAACATGTGAAGGACTACCAAATCAAGCAAAAACAGAGTCATGGTATGCCAAATGATGGCCAAAAACCCACTGAAACAAGACCAATACATGCAAGAATGACATGCTCCTTTGATAAGCCATGAAAGGGATTACTCTACACATGCAAGAAGCAAGCAAAAGGGGACCAAACCAGCCATGGTCAGAGCCTAGGAAGGTCCTAGAAATCACCAAAAAATTCCTGAACTAGGCCTCCAAATGGTATAAACATATGCTCCTTTGGTAGGCCAAAAATGCTAGTAAACAAGACAACAGGATAGAGGGTCACCCCTCTCTGATTTAGGCCCTCAAAGCCACATTCTCACCACTGAAAAGCCATTGGATTTCATTGGTAGGAAGGCCAAGCAAAGACTAGCTCGAATGCCTTATGGCATGGCATAAAACAAAGCTAAATAGAGCATGCAAGAGGGTAGATGACCCTCAACACCAAAAGAGCCTTAAACAAACATGAAAATCACTTAAATATGAACCTTTTTTTAGTTGACAACAAAGCTCAAATAAGCATGAAAATGAGGTTAAGAGAAGGATCAAAATAATGCTTAAAAGAGGGAAAAGTGATTACCCTTGAAGCTCAGTAAAACCAGTCCAAAATCTGAGCCAAGACCAGCTTTTGAAGCTCAAAATGATCCTCAAAGAACCTCAGCCCAATGGTGGTTGACTTTGATGAAGGATGCCTAGGCAAACTAGAAGCATTTCTTCACTTTTAAGCACTTCTATGCACAAAATGGGCAAGGGAGTGGAGTATATAGAGAGAGGGGCAGAGATTCAGCACTAGAAGTTGTAGAAAGATAGAGACTTTTTAGAGTGAGAAGCTCCCAAGCTTCTCCAAGAAGATTCTCCCTTGAAAATGAGAGATATATCCTCATATATAGCAAAAATGAGAGTTGGCTTAAAAATATCTGTCTATGGGACAGCTGGAGGTTGTGGAAGATAGCTGGAGGATAAATATCTGAGTTTGGGACCTGTAGACCACTTTTCTGGTTGGCCAAGTGGTCGGCCAGCCACCTTTTCTGGTCGCCCAGCTAGTTTTTCTGGTCAGTAGGAAAATTCTGTTTTTCAGGTCCAACTTCAAATGGCCATAACTCCTTCATTTGAACTCCTTTTAAGGTTATTCTTGTGTCCAAATTTAAGCCCCGGAAGTTATCTTTCCGATGGAATCAGCCTTGCATCAAAATTCCAACTATGAAAAAAGTTATGCCTGTTTTGGTGAATCCACGCAATTTTGGTCGTACCCGAATTCATGCCGAACTTCTCCCAAACTAGTTTTCTTCTCTCCTTTCCTCTTTTCTTCAACTCCAAACCCCTAAACAAAGTGTTTTGAAATATTTTTCAAAGATTTCATCTCTCTTTCATTCATTTCTACTTTGTCCTTGCTCGGTTTACCGAAAAGCGCAACATTTAACGAAATGCAAGCGTCGGAACATCGTGGAAACTTTATTTTCAAAACATTTTGAAAGAGAGGGTTTCAAGGTCTAAAATCTTTTGATCAACATTGTTTTGGTCCAAAAGGGGTATGAAGTTGAGATTTGACTCTCTCCTTGTCGAAGAAACTGAACATTTTCCCTGCGCACCTTCATCACCGAGTAAACCATTAGTAGTGCCCAAGTCTTAAGGGCAGTTAAAAATGGGGTGTCTACAGTTGCCCCTCTTTGACCGAACTCGGAAGTCAAGAAGTGACGGGAGTGAATGTCAAACCCCAGAGATGACCTATTTTTGACAAGGCCGAAGACTTGGACAAATAAACAAAATACGGATGCAGTTGGTTGAACCCGCAGGTTGCCTACGTATCCCTTTACAAGGAATCAAACTAGCGTAGTTCAGGGGCAGGATGCAAAATATTATGCAGGAAGATTTTGATAATTGGACTTATACGCTATGCGAAGCCGGTTTGAAAATTGGACTTATATGCTACGCGAAACCGGTTTGAAAATTGGACTTATATGCTAAGCGAAGCCGGTTTGATAATTGGACTTATACGCTAAGCGAAGCCGGTTTGAAAATTGGACTTATACGCTAAGCGAAGTCGGTTTGATAATTGGACTTATACGTTGCGCGAAGCCGGTTTGATAATTGGACTTATAAGCCTTCATGAAGCCGGTTTGAAAATTGGACTTATACGCTTACACGAAGCCGGTTTGATAATTGGACTTATACGCTTTCGCGAAGTCGGTTTGATAATTGGACTTATACGCTTTCGCGAAGCCGGTTTGATAATTCAGGATTTATGCAATGCACTGTAATGTAGTGGCTAAAATGCAATGTAATAACTAAAAGGTGAAGGTACCTTACAGGGGCAATTGGCAATGACTTACCTCGGCAATGTCCTACCTCATGCTGATGTTGGAATCTTTCCTTTCTTCTCGGTTGAACCGCAGGTACTACTTTTCTCCCTGACTATGGTCACAGCTTTCCCTATTCTCCAACAGGGTAACAGACTAGGTTGGTTCAGTATCCAGAATTGAGGCGCATGCACATGCTATCTCAATCTATGGGGCTGCCATACAGATTTCAAGTCGAGGATATACCCCTGGGTATTTAAACCAAACTTTAGTCTCGGAAATCCCGAACCTTTGCGTTCTAGGCATGAGCCATTCAAACTTTAGTTTCCACCGTCTTAGTTGGTCTTCTAGGAACTCACCGCAAACACAGGCAGGTGGCTCTACCAGACCACTGGAAGTCGTTCAGGCACGACAAACACCAAAGGAATTGCACCTTTAGAGGATTTAAGGTCTCCTAGACCAGAGAGTGCACAAGACAATGCGAATAAAGATGCAGGATTTAAGGTCTCCCAGACCAGAGAGTGCACAAGACAGTGTGATGCTATGCACTAACAAGTGCAAGTGAGGTGTGTAAAAAAGCGCGATGCAATGCATGCAAAATGCAATGGTGAATGCAAAGAGGAAAATACTCTAACCATGCTATAATCATGAGAGGAGGAAAAAAAACAATCAGGCGCGTATACGACGCAACCTAAGTCAAATTCCAAACACGCTGAAATCGCGTGAGGAAAGGGACACTCAAACCACGCTGAAATCGTGAGAGGAGGTCCAAAACAAACCGCCCAGCACGTCTACAACGCAACCTGAGATAAAACCAGCCCAGGCCCACACATCAGGCGTCCTGAGATAAATTCCAAACACGCTGAAATCGCGTAATGAACGGGACACTCAAACCATGCTGAAATCATTAGAGGAGGTCCAACAACTCGCCCAGCGTGTCTAGAACGCAACTTGAGATAAAACCTGCCCAGACCCGCATATCAAGTGTCCTGAGATAAATTCCCAACACGCTGAAATCGCGTAAGGAACGGGACACTCTGACCACGCTGAAATCGTGAGAGGAGGTCCAACAACCCGCCCAGCGTGTCTAGAACGCAACCTGAGATAAAACCCGCCCAGGCCAGCATATCAGGCGTCCTGAGATAAATTCCAAACACGCTGAAATCGTGTAAGGAATGGGACACTCTAACCACGCTAAAATCATGAGAAGAGGTCTGAAACAAACTATCAGGTGCGTGCTCGGCGCAACCTGAGAAAATCCCGGAGGACAACGATCCTAAACGCAGCTTGACGTAAAAGGATAAATGATACAAGATAACACAAGATGCAAATAAATGCAATAAGTGCAATGATATAGTACATGTTACAAGCAATGTACAACATGATGTTTAGGGAATGTATTAAACATACAAAGCGGCACTTTAGAAAGAACCTCATGGAGTGAGTGGCGGTAAACCGCTTTACTCTGACGGGGATCTCCCCTCTATTGTGTTCTTCGAACACTTACCTTCAACTCGCAGTACAAAGGTCCTGAAATGCTGACAAGGGGTAGCTTCTGCATGCAGAAATCACAAATGCCGTTTTCCTTCCTGATCATATTCATAACTGTCCCTCACTACAAACATAGCCAAGATAACTTTGATGGGGAATGGTACTCAGGGAGAGCACTTCTGATCGCCATTCTGGCCTGAAACAGTGAAATAATCAACACAGTATTCTGTTTACTTTGAACACACAACTCGTATCAGCACACTGCTCATTCTAAACACGCAGCTCATAACACAGTATTCGGTTTATTCGGCACACAACTCATACAAGACACTGCTCATTCTGAACATATGGGATGCAATGACAGAACTTGCAGAAGTTGAAACAAACTCAGATGCCCGACATTTTCCTTCTTTTCTTTTACTTTGCAGCCCGGAACTTTCATAGCTTCAGATAGGTCCTGGTTTTACTATTCTGACATGACCTGGGTTGAACCCTGCAATTTTATGAAAGAATCAATCCAATTTTGCACAAATGTGGAGAACAGCACGGCACTCTGAGCACAAAATGATTTTTTGAAATTGAGAGTGAGAATAAGTTCTCAACTGGGTATTGAGTCTACAACCGAATGCAGCGCACCACGACTCGACAAAGGAAAACAAAGGTAAAATAACCTAAACACAAACACAGACACTTGAAACGACTTAACAAGAATTGAGACAAATAAAAAAATAAGAGACACGACACTCAGACGTGTTCCAATGACGTGAGGTCTCTCAGTTCGCGAGGAGCCAGTTTCTTCGGGTATTGTTTCCCACCCTTTCTCAATTGTGATTCTCACATCACTCGACCCTCAAGCTCTGTTTTTCTGAAAAAGCCTTTTCCTCACTTTCCTCTCAGCGCACATCTCTCTATTCTTCAATCTCTCATTTTTTTATTCCTTCCCTGGGTGGTTGATAGATAAGCAGGAAGTTGTGGGCTCTTGCCCCTGGTATTCTACCAGATTCTCATTCTTGTTCACAATAGTGAGTCTCTCCCACAGAGGGGCTGTGCTACAACTGGGTGTGTAGCAAATCTGCAGCTGACATCGGTTGACGATGCTCTGCTGGGGAGTTTGGACGCAATCAGATCTGTCCAAATGAGGGAGTGGAATATCTTGCCCCATTCCAGTTCGTGCTTCGCACTTGGCTTGATGCCTCGTTGCTTGGTGGATGTGAGAGCTTTTTGCCCTTTTGCGGTTAGCTTCAGTGGTGCCCTTTTCTAGCAGGTATGATGCCCTTTCTGGCAAGTGCATTGATAAAGGGGAAAAGACAGAAAACTTGACTCAACTGTGCCCCTAGTTCATCATTTTGACCATTTTTTGTTTTTGCTTTCTACTAAAATAGTTTTAACAAATATGAGAGTTAGATTAACACACTTGTTCAACTTTCTGATTTAAAATCATGCAAGTCAGGTTATGAGCACTGAAAATTCCCCTTTTTTGGGTCCAAGAAATTGTCTAGTTTTAGAAAAATGGAATAATTTTCGAGAGAATTAGTCAACCTCATTAAAAATTCTCAAAAACTATTTTTGCAAATGGCCACTGCTCGACCAACATAGGATTTACTCTTGAGATGCACAACCTCAGATCCAAAACAATGGAAAATTGCCCCTTGTCTGAACGACACTGCATGGCAACTGAAAGTTGCCCCTAGTTTGAATAGCACTGCCGCACTGCACGGCAACGGAAAGTTGCCCCTAGTCTGAATAGCGCCATAACACGTGGCAACCAGTCCTCACAGTGACAATTACAACCAAATTCTCAGATACAGAGAAGACAAAGATGACCAGAACCATCGCATGGACACAATCAAATTTGAAGTGTTTTACGGCTGGACTTCAGAATGAAGTTGCCTACGTATCCCAAAAATGGGAATCAAGCCTTACGTAGTTCGGGAATGAGGTACACTCGGGTATTAACCTCTCCTTTTGCGCTCTAACTTTTGCCAAGGCCGTCCTTTTTGGGTTTTCAACCTTGTGAGCTTTGTTCTTCTTTTCTTTTCAATTCTTTTCATTTCTTTTTTTCTTTTTTCTTTTTCATCTTTTCTTTTCCTTTTCTTCTTCTTCTTCTTCTCTTTCTTCTTCTTCTTCTTTTTCTTTTTTTTCACTTTTTGCATTTTTCTTTTTTTTTGTTCTTTTTGTTCTTTTTCTTGCTCTAACTTTTGCCTGGGTCGCCCTCCCAGGTTTTCGGCCTAGCGAGCCTCTCAAGGGTAAAAGTTTAGCTTTGTCCATGTTGAATGGTTTGAGATCTCGGAGCCATCTAAATCCAAGAGAATGGCTGCTGTTCGTTGATGATGTAGAAGTCCATCCAATGGAGGGTGAATTTGCCCCTAGTGTTGTGGATAGGAACTTAGTTGTCCTTCAGCAATACTTTCTTCTTTCCCCTTTCTGTGATTTGGCGTTCTTACCGATCTTCATCTTTGACTCTTCGAGCACATCTAACATTTTTGCCCCTAGTTCATAGGGCTGCTTCTAATCTAACTTTGCAAGCTTCCTTTGATAACACCTGATCTTCTTAATCTGACTTTTCTTGCCCCTAGTTTGAGGGCTGCTTAGAATCTGGCCACATAAGCCTCACATCATGATTGACCTTTGAACGTTCTGAGTTCAAGGTTTAAAAGCAAAGGGGTTGAGTCTTGAGGCTGAGAGCGATCCTAGATTGCACAATCTTAAGAGTGATTCCACACAGGTCTTCACAGGACGGCGCAAAACATTTTTTGAAATCTTTTAAGAAAGCGACCAGTCGCTCGCGCTGAAGACAATGTAGAACCAATCTAGACCAAGCCAGGATCCTTCTCAGTACTCACATTAACAAGGATGATCTTAATCATTAAGGGCTTAGCATGCCTCTCTTTCTCTCAATTGATCAAATTTTTTGCAAATCCTGAGGAATTCCTTCCTCTTTGTTTTCATCACAATGTTCAAAAAGTTTTGAAAAACTCAGGTCAATGTAATGATTTCAAAGCATAGAAAAGACAGAGTTTTTTAGTCAAATACTGTTATCTCATTCAGAACTTCTGGCACAACTAGCACAAGATAGAAGCAAACACAAGAGTGTGAAAATCACTGATGTTCATTCAAATCTGTTGGCATTACTGGCTCCAAGGCAGAAACAGACTCAAAAGAAAATGAAAAGACAAACAAAAAACAAGCAAGTGATGTCCGAGGTAACACCCTCGAAATCACTCGACTCCAACAAAACAGGACTGACTCGGTACAACAATACAGACCCAACTGACCCAGTAAAAAAAGACTGACTCTGTACAACACAACAAGACTGTCCCAATACCCAAGTCAGAAAGTAAGGTAAACAGCATTCGCAAATGCTCAAAATAGTGCGTGTCATCCCCACAGCTGGAGTGAACTGAGTGTTATCCTCAGGTGGTTCATCCCCCGATCACATGGTCACATTATCCCTCAAGTTTACCGATCCAGTGCCGATAGACTTTGCAAAGCTTGGCGCAGCAATGACCTCGTCGTCAATCAAATCTTGCACTTCGTGGCGAAGACAAAAGCAATTGTCAGTGCCATGACCGGTTTGTTGATGGAAGGCATAATACTGGGCAGCATCATGCGTAGCCAGAAGAGGATTCAGGAGTGGCCGAGGCTCAAGGGGTTTGAGATGGCCTTGTCCAACAAGGATTTGGAGAGCTTTGGACAAAGGCATATAGGGGGCATGGAAGACCCTCTGACCTCGGGGTTGGTACTTTAAGGTTTGTGGATTTTTGTTGGACACACCAGCAAAGGGATTGGCAGGTGCTGGCCTGATTTGTTGACCTCTTCCGAGTGGTGGATTAGAGCTAACAAGATCGTTTCTGGTACGATGGCCCTTCTCCCGGTTTTTCCCTTACTTCGAACAACTCTCATTCTGAGTGACGAAAGTATCCTCCACAATCTTTGCAACAACTGCGAGCACTTGCGGTTTGTTTAGCCCTTCCACTTTCAAAGCCTCCACAGCCCACAGAAGGTGTTCATGGGGATCAATGCCTTGTTCTTGCCTCTTGCCTCCACTTTGACAAGGGATTGGCCTTCTTCCGATACAACCCGTCCCAAGATTGGGGAGCCTTTTATCGTGAAACACCTAGCATGTGATGTGGTCGATGAGGGAGCCAATGTCCCGGAGGCTAGATTTGTCACAGTTCTTAGAAGATCTTCAATCATTCTCATCAACTCAGAAGTAGTGGGTTCACGGGTTTGGGATGATTAGGGTTCAGGTGCACCCATCATGCATAAGTCCATGCTTTCTGGAATGAACACCTCAGGTTTGGGTATATGGGCCGAGGTGGTGTATATGCTGGGGTCGAAGGTGGATGGTAGTGTATGGATGAGGTTGAGGTGGAGAGGTGACGAGTCAGTACTAACCTGAGGTCCTTTGGGTGAAGCTAGGGTCTCTTCGTCAATAAGATCCTGAATCTTATAACGGAGGCGGATGCAACGGTTCATATCATGACCGTGTTGTTGATGATAGACACAATATTTAGCTAGGTCATATCTTGGTGGAAGAGGATTTGGAAGGGGTTGGGGTTCTAGGAGTTCTAGGTGTCGTTCTTCTTGCAGCTTTTTCAAAGCTTGGGAGAGACTCATGTAAAGAGGATTGAACTTTCGGGCTTGGGGCCGATTTGAAGTGATTGATTTCTGGCCATTGAGGGAAGGGGTGATAGTGTATACTTCCGAGCATTTCGTCGCTGTGCCACCTTCAGTAGTAGCATTGGAATTGTGAGCAACATTCCTCTTCAAAGGCTCATTATCTTCCACAAAGATTCCTTGTCTGATGGCATCCTCGATTTGAACCCCCATTTCATGAAGGGCGGGAAAGGTAAACAGAGGTAGAACCACCATCTTTTGCAGCAACTTGCCATGCAAATTCTGAACAATCATCCTGATCTGATCTTTGTTAGAAGGCCTTGTAGTCATCATTGAGGCCTTTGCTCTCCATCTTGTCACGAACTCTGAGAAACCCTCCTTTGGTTCTTGGCGGGTGACTTCGAGATCACGAGTTGTGACCTCGATCTGTGTGTTATAGGAGTATTGAGCAATAAAGGCCTCAGCCAGCTCTTCCCAGATCCATTTCACAGAGTCCTCCAATTTCGCATACCAGATTTCGGCCATTCCAGACATGGTTCGGCCGAAGAGAGACAACTTCTGGGTTGTGGTCAAACCCATTGGCCTCAGGATATCAAAAAATAGGTGGAGGTGCACCATTGGGTCTCCAGAGCCATCGAAGCGGTCGATATACAGCATTTTGAATCGGTCCGGCAGAGTCACGGCCAAATCGGTGTACCCATCCTCAATATCTGGAATGGACTTCACGCTCTGAGACTTCTTGAACAGTTTTTCTAGCTTGCTCACTTTTAGTGTTGTGGGGTCCACTTCGAACTCAAAGGGAGAATCGGGTAGGTTGGTGGGTGTGGATGCCTTGGACAGTTGGGATAGGATTGGGGGCGGAGCCGGCCCCGTTGGGATGTCCGTATCTTCCTGGACATTTACTGTCTCCCCGAGTATTGGGATTTTTTGTGAGGAAGGAGCTGGGTGTGAAGCAGATGCCCCGATTTACTGTTGTAGCCTGGCGATTAACTCTGCCTGTTGGACCATAACCTCGGCCTGGCATGCGGTAAATTCTACTTGATGGGCAGCATCCTGCTGCATGGCTTGCATACTTTCCTGGAGCTAACGCATCATCTCTTCCATACCTCCCATAGAGTGTTGGTTTATCTGAACAACTGATATATTTGTTCCTGCAGTAAAAACTGAGACCTCAGCCTAACTATTCATTGGTGGGGTGGATAAGGGCCACTAATCTGATAACTGCTGAACTAGTGATCTATGCCTAACTAGCCTTTTTACCCTGCCTCTGGCAAAGGAACACTGATTTCCGTTGAACTGAATCTCTGACCTGACAAAGTCTATCAGCACAAGTCCGATGAACCTCGGGGGATATTGGAGCCTTCTGAAGCTACGGTTCCAAGACTACCTTGCAAAAGAGAAAACAGGTAGCATCTCAGCCCAATTTCACTGGAATAGATGTGAGCATAGCTGAATGACTGCACTCTCTACTGAATTCTGCCCAAAATTCTGCCTGTAAACTGATACCCTCAGGTAAAACTGATTCCCCCAAAATATTGATGCCCTCAGGCCTGATAGCCAGACTTGCAAACTGATACATATATTCCCTATAGAGGCGCACTCTAAAAGCATATAACGAGCAAATGAGGGCCAAAACACCCCTATGGTGGGGTAGGGTCTTCCTGTCCTATTTTGTCAGGAGCTAGGGTTTCACTACGCACGCAGCGATTTCAAACAACCTACAATCAGGTAAGCAACCTGTCCTAGTTCGGGATGGTCACTATAGATTCCAAATATGCACTAGGTCGAATGGTCAAAAAGGGTGCCCCGGTAAAAATTGGAATTTGTGTTCCCATCGTGGCAGAGCTCGTAACTGGTCAGCCTTATGGCACGCTTCTCAAAGCGAGCCTCCGGCAAACCGTTCAGGAATAGCAAATGGCAAACACGGTGTCCTAGGCGCACCAATGGAAATGCAATACAAAGAGACACATATGTGTAATCAAAACAAGATATCATGAGTTCGAGTCAAGTTCTCTAAATCCCCAGCAGAGTCGCCAGAAACTGTAGATGTCCCCAAACGTCCTAGGAAAAATCCCATTTTGTTCATTGGGCTTACTACAGTTTGGACTCAAATGTCATGGTTCTTAATCTGATCTCGCAAAGTACAATATGAGATTGATAAATCACCAAGGAGTTCAAATCCGGCAAATCATTTTGAAAAACTGATTTTTAGAAAGAAGTGCCAAACATGGACTGCTTTGCCAGATACAGAGTCGCCACCTAAATATTTTATTTTGGGGGAATTTAGGAAACCCTACTACATGCCTAAGGCCATGTGTCCGTCATCACCAAAGTTGCCTCGGCTTGGGAACTTGGGTACGATTGGGAAAGGTCATGCAATGAGCACCCCCGCTTGCCCGATCAAAGATCGGCCACAACTAGACATGATATCTTGTTTTTGAAAACACATTCGTTCTTATTCCGATTTATTAGCCTAGAATTGCTACGTGATGCGCACAGCATACAAATATAGACTGGATCGTCTAAGTTGGAACAAAACATCTCATGTTTGTTTTTTAAAGCGGTTTGCTACTCGCAAGTAGGCTAAAATGTGGATTTTGCCACCCTCAAGTGGGCTTAGAAAACATGGTGATTTGCCACTCTCAAGTGGGCTTAAAACTCGCAATCAATGAATTGTTCCAATTTAAATAATCCAACCTTCACCCACAGGCATTCAGGCAGGTATATCACATAAGCAGTTAGCCTCATGGCAAGCATGCTATCATGGCAATCACTCACATACATGCAAGGATGCTAAAGCATAAACACTCACCGAGTACTTCGAGCCAAAGAAAAAAGCTAATTAGAAATCATACATGAATCCTAACTATGCTGAGATGCCTAATGCAACACATGCAGGATGCAACTAAGATACGCTCGGCTATTCTAAAATGGCATATGAGATGTTACAGATAACATGTATTCAACTTGGAATTGAAATACAATGCAGTTAGTATGATGCGCCGAGCGCGGTGCATGCAAGACAGATGAATGGATACAATCATGCGAGCATAAGGATGCTAATTGAAACATGCCCTAAAACTAACCATCATAAGCTGGAAATAAAAGGGAGAAAGACGTGGGGTTGGAAGACAGGCATCACACACACGCACACTTATTACAACAGTTGGCCCTCTCGACGGAGGGTCCGAATAAATAATACAATGCCAACTAGCTAATCTAAACTAATCTAATTAAGCTAGTTATTACACAACCAAAATGAATAATAAATCACAGCTAATTATTACACAACTCTAATTAATTAACAAACTAACTAAGTAAGTAATTACACTAGCATGCAAACTACATGAATGTGGACTGCCTCAGCTCTGCCTTGAATGACAAAGGATGCATGCATGCTCGAGTCGCCTTGTCGGGAAATCCATCGCGATGCCCCGGCTTGCCTTTGTTTGCAATTGATTTCAGAAATTTGCACAAAGCTCCAGAAGGCTGAAACTCCACCCCAGGAATCTGTGGGAAGGCTGCCGACCAACTTATGGGCATGGGAGACCACCTGCCGACCACCTTTTGTGGGAGAAACCAAAATGGGTGGTTGGCCTGCCAGAAAATCTGGTCGGCCGACTAGTTTCTACCTCTAGTTTCTGGTTTTCTGCAACAAGGAGCAAGAGGGAGGCATGGCAAGGTATTTTCAACATATGTGTGCACGACCACTCTCCCCATCATTGTACATGCTTAAGGGAGTGTAGGTCTTGATCCTCGGGCCACCAATCACGCATCTCGATGCATGATGGCCGAGGAACCGAATTGCACAACTTAATATAGAATGAATGCGCATATGAACACATGAATGCCTAAACTCCATCATATGTAGTCAAGAGTGTCGGCGACCGGGAATCGAGGCACGTTTCGTCACTTTGAGTACGAGACGTCCCTCGTTTCCCGTGTCTGGGCTAACTCCTATCCCAAACACAATGCAACAAATAATATGGCATGGCATACATAAATGCAAATCTAGCATGTAAACATGCAATGCAACCTAAGCATGCGAATATGCAAAAGTCATGATGGCATACACAATGCCAATATGAAATGCGACATGGACAACCTAGCAAGGCTAATGGCATGCACAATGCACAATGCTAAAGCACACATACTGAATGCAAGACAACATATGCAACAATATGACAAAATGCGACTACCATACACAATGTGAATATCAAATAGCCTACTTAATGCGATGAACTACATGGCATGCGCAATGCTATGAACTACAATGGCATATTCAATGCAAAATGGACTTAAACCAAAATGAATGGGCATCAGCCACACCCAAATCAGTGGCCATTGATGATGGAATCAAGGCACCAAAACACATACAAGCACACACGATACAATGGCCCCAAGCCTAAGGCACAAAAACACAACTTTGCACATGCATTGAAAGGACTAAACATGGAGTACAATCGCATATATTCCAGCTCTGAAATGGCATACAAAATGTCTCTGAATCATGCAAAGAACTCATGCAATGCATTTTGAAAGACTCAAGCACCGAAACTAGTGAAGTGCATCATACTAGGGGCATGCAATGCGATGTCCAAATGACCAAACCAACCCCAAACAGACCCTATGCAGGCCAAAAGCAGTAGCAAAATGGGTTGGGATGATGGCTTGAAAGGCACAAAAGTGAAGCTCATGCAATGGCTCGCAAATAGGGCATAAATGCACGACTCTAAAGAGCACTTAAAGCATGGAAAATATGGAAGTGTAGCACCCCTATAAGCTTTGAAATATCATGCCCAATGATGCCAAAATGCGTAAATAGCTCAAGTTAAGCATGCAAGGGACCTCCAAACTCAAAGCTAGTCAATGCTATTACACAACAAGTATGCATGGCTAGCATTTTTCGACCAAGAGGTCTCAAGAAAGAGCTAAGGCAGCCCAAAATATGAACAAAACAATTTGAAGTATGGCCAAAATATGCTAGAATAGAGGGCCAAAACAACATTCATTGTGAGCTAGTGAACATGAGTTACACTACAAACATATGAAACATGTGAAGGACTACCAAACCAAGCAAAAACAGAGTCATGGTATGCCAAATGATGGCCAAAAATCCACTGAAACAAGACCAATACATGCAAGAATGACATGCTCCTTTGATAAGCCATGAAAGGGATTACTCTACACATGCAAGAAGCAAGCAAAAGGGGACCAAACCAGCCATGGTCAGAGCCTAGGAAGGTGAAGTCACCAAAAAAAGCCTGAACTAGGCCTCCAAATGGTATAAACATATGCCCCTTTGGTATGCTAAAAATGCTAGTAAACAAGACAACAGGACAAAGGGTCAGCCCTCTCTGATTTAGGCCCTCAAAGTCACATTCTCACCACTGAAATCCCACTGGATTTCAGTGGTTGGAAGGCCAAGCAAAGACTAGCTCGAATGCCTTATGGCATGGCATAAAACAAAGCTAAATAAAGCATGCAAGAGGGTAGATAACCCTCAACACCAAAAGAGCCTTAAACAAACATGAAAATCACTTAAATATGAACCTTTTTTTAGTTGACAACAAAGCTCAAATAAGCATGAAAATTAGGCTAAGAAAAGGATCAAAATAATGCTTAAAAGAGGGAAAAGTGATTACCCTTGAAGCTTAGCAAAACCAGCCCAAAATCTGAGCCAAGACCAGCTTTTGAAGCTCAAAATGATCCTCAAAGAACCTCAGCCCAATGGTGGTTAACTTTGATGAAGAATGCCTAGGCAAACTAGAAGCATTTCTTCACTTTCAAGCACTTCTATGCACAAAATGGGCAAGGGAGTGGAGTATATAGAGAGAGGGGCAGAGATTCAGCCCTAGACGTTGTAGAAAGAGAGACTTTTTAGAGTGAGAAGTTCCCAAGCTTCTCCAAGAAGATTCTCCCTTGAAAATGAGAGATATATCCTCATATATAGAAAAAATGAGATTTGGCTGGAAAATATCTGTTTATGGGACAGCTGGAGGATAAATATCTGAGTTTGGGACCTGTAGACCACTTTTCTGGTCGGCCAGCTAGTTTTTCTGGTCGGTAAGAAAATTTTGCTTTTCAAATTCAACTTCAAATGGCCATAACACCTTCATATGAACTCCTTTTTAGGTTATTCTTTTGTCCAAATTAAAGCCCCGGAAGTTATCTTTCCAATGGAACCATACTTGTATCAAAATTCCAACTGTGAAAAAAGTTATGTCTGTTTTGGTGAAGCCGCGCAATTTTGGTCCTACCCGAATTCATGCCGAACTTCTCTCAAACTAGTTTTCTTCTCTCCTTTCCTCTTTTCTTCAACTCCAAACCCCTAAACAAAGTGTTTTGAAAGATTTTTCAAAGATTTTATCTCTCTTTCATTCATTTCTACTTTGTCCTTGCTCGGTTTACCGAAAAGCGCAACATTTAACGAAATGCGGGCGTCGGAACATCGTAGGAACTTTATTTTCAAAACATTTTGAAAGAGAGGGTTTTAAGGTCTAAAATATTTTGATCAAGATTGTTTTGGTCCAAAAGGGGTATGATGTTGAGATTTGACTCTCTCCTTGCCGAAGAAACTGAACCTTTGCCCTGCGCATCTTCTCACCGAGTAAACCATTAGTAGTGCCCAAGTCTTAAGGGCTGTTGAAAATGGGGTATCTACAAGTATACATTATGTCAAGGACTTAGCTTGAGAGGATCTTGGAGCTAAAAGCTCATTTATTTTTTTGTTGTAAATATCTTTTTGAGAGGGAGATTAATGATCTAGTACTGGGCCGGACAGATCTAAGCCAGATAGGGTTTTACCGGACAGATTTGGGTTGGGCAAGTGTTGGGCCGAGGATGTGCGGCCCAGTTTGGAAAGAAACTACTCGGCAAGGCAGTGCTCGGTTGGACCGAGCTGCTTGATCAGGCGATGGTGGAGCCAGTCAAGCTGAGTGACTGGCGCCCGGAAAGGCGTGGTCAGCCGAGGTAATCGTTTGATCGGCCGGAAGGCCGACCACAGGAGGTGCCCCGGGCTAGGCTTTGCCGAGATGCCGACTAGCCCGATCCTCCTTGGGCTAAGCCAGTGAAGTGCTTGGGTATGAAGCACAGCACGGCCGTGGAGAGAGAAGCTCGGCTGCCGAGCTCCAGCTGAGAAGGCAGGCAGTTGAGATTAGGTGATGTTCAGCAAGGTTTATACTGACAGATGGGATAGCGGAGCCACGTGTCAGGAGATGACTGGGAGTGGATATGGGGAGCAGAGGGTATATAAGCATGTCTGCGCCCCCCATACGTGGAGACGAACACTTTGTAAGGAAATTCTTACATTCAAACACTCCTCTCTCTCTCTCTCTCTCTCTCTATCCTAAGGTGTGTGCTAACTTGATCGTCGGAGGGTTTTTCCGGCCACACACCGCCGGGTAGCTCACCGTTATTTGCTTGCAGGTGATCGGACAGAAACGGAGCTTGGAAGAAAGGAGTACGGGCTTGCCAGAATATTTGCTCCCCGTACAATTGGCGCCGTCTGTGGGAAACTTGACAGACAAAACCTTGTCTTCCAGGTTCATCTGATCGCCGTCCATGGCAAACAACGATGAGTTTCTGTTGTCTGCCATAGACGGAGCCACCCCGGTGTTCACCCAAAGGAGAGAAGGCCCTCCCGCCATTCATCCAATGGCGGACTTGGGGACGCCCACCGGAGGACAGTCAGGAGACGCGCAGGATAAGCGCGGAAGAAGTCATGGTCATTCACGGAGTCCAGACGATCACCGGCGGAGGAGAGACTCACACGCCAGACGTCTGGAAAATAAGTTGAGGGACCAAGACGCTGTCATCCGACGAATGGCGGCGGAGATGGAGGATCTGAAGCGGCATGTCAAACGTAAAGGTGTAGCTGGAGTGGGAGACCACAGTGAGCGCACCCCATCCTGCCGTTCAGGCGATCAGAGTCAGCGACACACTCAGTCCATATCTATTACCAGGAGTTACTAGGTTGGTGATTCCGACGCGCATGCAGAAAAGTCTAGCGCGCAAGACAGCACCTACAAACCCTCACGTCCGGTGACGACGTCGAGGTACTCTTACTCCGCTCATTCAGAGGATTTGCGGGCGGTCTTAGAGGAGCGGGCTCGCCGGCGCGAAGCTCAGAGAATACCGGCGTTCCAGCGGCTATCCTACGGGGTTCACGCCAGCGAGGAGGTCGGAATGCCTCCACCCCGCCAAGCAGTGCCACTCTTTGAAGATACGGAGTTGGCCAGGCTGAGTGCCACCCCTTTTTCCCTGGAAATAGAAACAACACCGCTTCCGGCAGACTTCCACCAGCCTAAGTTCACACTCTATGATGGAAAAACCGATCCTTACATGCATGTGAGCCACTTCCGACAGGTTATGGCCGGACATAGGCGAAATGACGGACTCACGTGCTTAATCTTCCCGTCAAGTTTAGGCGAACTGGGCTTAAAGTGGTTCAAGAGGTTGCCGAAAGGGAGCATACAAAGGTGGCATCAGTTGGCCGAGGCGTTTGTTACACGCTTCAAAACCAACACAAAAACACCAAAGGAAGTCGATCACTTACTAAATGTCAAGATGGAACCGGGCAACACACTGAAGGCATACAACTCAAGGTATTGGGAAACCTTCAACGAGATCTTGGATTGCCCGGTCAACCTCGCAATCACGCAATATAAGCGTGGTCTCCCGGTCGGCCATAGACTGCGGGACTCGCTTACCATGCACCAACCGACCTCCATGGGCCAGCTCATGCAGCGGATCAATGAGCACATCCGAGTAGAGGATGACGCGTCAGCATCTACCGTGAAGGCAACTCCGGTAGCAACGGATAAGAAGACAGCAGGCAAAGTGCATGCAGTTGGGCAAGAGTCCAGCCGCTCAAGTGACCGAGCAAAGGAATCAGACCGTGGCTCGAATCGCAAAAACTGGGGTAGAGGACGTCGGAATGACCGGAATGAATACCCCCGAGATGACGTAGCGGATGCGAACAGAAGATTAAAGGCAAGGACTGGCATCACCATGGTCTTCAAGATTCCAATTTATTGCATACTTAGTGAAATCCGAGACGAGGAGTATGTCCAGTTTCCTGCTAAGTTGGGCGATGGACAGAAGGGCTACAATCCGCGGTATCGTTGCACATTCCACCGGGAGAGAGGCCACCGGACTGAGGATTGTTTGCCTTTGAGGCAACACTTAGAAGAGCTGGTCGCGGCCGGGCACCTCGACCTTTACATTGATGGCGGCGTAAAGCCGAATCAGGCTCCGGTCGATCCCAGGGGACAGGATGACCGAGACGCACCACCACAAGGGGTTATTAATGTCATCCACGGCATCGTGGAACCGGAGCATGTTTGCGAACTCCGGGGCATGATAAAAAAGGCAGAGCATATGAGGGAAGTTTCGTCGATACAGCCTGCCATCAAAAGGGGGAAGACTGAAGAAAAAGACGTGATTAGTTTCACCTCAAGGGATCTAGAGCGTATCCAGACGCCGCACAACGATGCCCTAGTAGTAACACTACGCGTCAAGGAATTTGATGTTAAACGGATCTTGATCGACCAGGAAGCTCGGTCGAGATCATGTATTATGATGCGTTCAAGCAGCTCAAGCTCCGGGAGACAGACTTGGCTCCGGCAACTTCGCCACTGGTTGGATTCAACTCACAACCGGAGTGGCCCTTGGGAAAGATTATCCTGCCGGTTAAAGCGGGATCCATGGTCAAGCAAGTGGAGTTTTGGGTGCTACAAGTGCCTTCGACGTACAACCTTATCCTGGGACGAGGATGGCTTCACGCTATGCAAGCTGTAGCGTCGACCTACCACCAGGTGATGAAGTTCCCCTCGGCTATGGGGGCAATCGAGGAGATCTGGGGGGATCAAGTCATGTCCAAACAGTGCTTCGTGGCGGTGAACGGCAGCCGAGCTGCCAAAGGCTTCGTGCAAATGATAGAAGGACCAGAAGACCGAGGAGTTCTGGAGGATGTGGGCACTAAGGCAGAGGACAAAGCCGTGGAGGACCTGGTTGAGGTGTGACTCGATGTAGAGCGGCCGAATAAGTTCTTCCTGCTCGGTTCCAGCCTTACTGCCCAAGAGAGGACCGAGATGGTTGAGTTTTTGATTGCCAACATCGAAGTCTTCGCATGGTCGCCTTACGACATGCCTGGCCTCGATCCAAGTTTTATCTGCCATCACCTCAACATCTTCCCTGGAGCAAAGCCAATCATCCAGCGAACAAGGAGATCGGCACTGCATCACGCCGAGGTAGTTGCAGAGGAGTTGAAGAACCTGCTTGAGGCACGAGCAATTCAGGAAGTGCACTACCCTCGGTGGATCTCCAACACAGTAGTGGTGCCGAAGAAGAATGGAAAGTGGCAAGTTTGTGTCGACTATAAGACAGTCAACCGAGCTTGTCCCAAAGATAGCTTCCCTTTGCCGCGAATTGACCAGCTTGTGGACTTGACGGCTGGACATAATAGGCTCAGTTTCTTGGATGCCTACCGCGGCTACCATCAAATTGCCATGCATGGGCCTGACCGAGAGAGCACCTCTTTCACGACTCCAAGGGGACTCTTCTGCTATCAAGTCATGCCTTTTGGTTTGAAGAACGCTGGGGTAACCTTTCAGAGAATGGTGACCAAAATGTTTACTCCTTTGCTTGGCCGGACAATGGAGGCTTACATCGATGATATGGTGGTAAAAAGCCGACGTGAGGTGAACCATTTGTCTAACTTAGCCGAGATGTTTGCCATTCTAAAGAAGCACAAGCTGCGCTTGAATGCGTCAAAGTGTGCCTTTGGCGTGGGATCCGGAAAATTTTTGGGGTTCCTAGTCACGAACCGAGGCATCGAACCAGACCCTACTCAAATCAGAGCCGTGCAAGAGTTGAAATAGCCCAGCTCGGCTAAGGACGTGCAGCATCTGGCCGGGATGGCCGCCGCGCTTAATCGGTTTATAAGCCGGTCATCAGATCGCTGCCGCCCTTTCTTTCAAGCATTGAAGTCAAAGTTCTCGTGGGACGAAGAGTGTGACCGAGCTTTGGCCGAGCTCAAGGAATATCTGTCTTCTCCGCCACTGTTGGTTACACCAGAGCCGGGTGAGGAACTCTACCTTTACCTTGCCGTCTCCCAGCACGCAGTCCTTGCGGTGCTAGTCCGCGCTGAAGGAATCAAGCACCTCCCAATTTTCTATGTCAGCAAGACCTTGCTGCCGGCTAAGACGAGGTACTTGCCGCTGGAAAAGCTCGCGTTGGTGTTGATGATGGCTTCAAGGAAGTTGGCGCATTATTTTCATGCCCATACCATCATCGTACTGACCGAGTTCCCCCTTAAGGCCTTGTTTAAACGGGCGGACTTTTCAGACCAAATTCTCAAGTGGGCGGTCGAGTTGGGACAATATGATGTAAAGTTCCAACCGCGCACAGCCATAAAAGCCCAAACTTTGGCCGATTTCGTTGCTGAATTCTCGCCAGGAACTCATCCGGTATGCCCGGTCGATATTGCCGCGGCAGAAGAAGAAGGGACTGCAAGCCTGACCGCGATACCAAAACTGGGTGGAATTGCCGACGCGAAATTTGTACGCCCCACCGTAGTACCCTCAACTTGTCCAATTCAACCAACCGGTGACGCGATGACGGCGTCGGGTATTGTTGTCACACCCACTCTGTCCGGTACTGCGTCGTCAGAGGGTGCAGTAACGGAACTACTCAGCACAGAGCCTGCGGCCGATATTATACCGCAACCTGGTGATTCGCCTACGAACTTAAGCATTGTAGACCGACTTGCTGAGTCCGGTGCCAAATCACCAAGGGGGGCTAAAGTGGAACCAATCAACACGGAACTTGAAACCAGACAGCCAAGAAACCGTGATCCCATTGCCCTTCGCAACTCTCAGGACCCGTTAGACTGCTGGAAGCTTTTTGTGGAGGAAATGTGGAAGCTTTTCGTTGATGGAGCGTCCAACCGTCATGGTGCTGGCCTAGGTATCGTTCTTATCTCTCCGGATGGCCTAACCATTGAACATTCTATCACGCATGGCTTCCCAGCATCTAACAACGAGGCTGAGTACGAGGCCTTTTTTGCCGGGCTCAAGAGCGCTATTCAAATGAAGGCTACCGAGCTATTAGTGTACAGTGATTCCCAGCTTGTGGTTAACCAAGTCTCTGGGATTTACGAAGCAAAGGATGACAGAATGGCGAAGTACCAAGCTCTGGTTAGGGCGCACATCAAGCAGTTTCAGGCAATCAGAGTCCAACGGATTGGCCGTGAAGAAAATAGCCAAGCTGATGAGTTGGCCGACCTCTCTTCGATGGTAAATAGTACGTCTGCAAACCCCCTGTTAATTGACTTTCTTCCACGGCCAAGCATTGAAGACGCCAGGCAGACGGATGTACTCTGCGCCGCGCTAGGTCCTTCCTGGATGGACCCCTTAATCTTGTTCCTCAGAGACCGGACTCTACCAACTGACAAGAAAGAAGCGCACAAAGTCCGGGTGAAGTCAGAGCGGTTTTGGCTCTCTCCATCTGGTGCGTTGTATAAAAAGTCCTTCACTGGTCCTTATCTAAAGTGCATGCACCCGAGTAGTGTGGAGGCCTTCTTGTACGAGATTCACGAAGGCATTTGTGGCAGCCACATAGGGGGCAGGTCCTTAGCCTACCGAGCTATTTTGCAGGGATACTGGTGGCCCTGCATGCAGGCCGACACACAAAAGTACGTCCGCAAGTGCGAAAAATGCCAGAAATTCGCCCATCAGATCCATCAGCCTGCTAGGGAACTTCTCCCCCTCACCAGTCCTTGGCCCTTCGCCATGTGGGGGCTAGATATAGTGGGACCACTGCCAACAGCACCGGGCAACCGGAAATTCTTCATTACGGCCACAGATTACTTCACGAAATGGGTTGAAGCTGAGCCCTTGGCAACAATCAAAGAGAAAGACGTGAAGCGGTTTATCTGGCAGAACGTGGTCACGCGGTTTGGCGTCCCCAAGATCTTGATCTCTGACAACGGCACCCAGTTTGACGGTCGCCTATTCAGAGGATTTTGTGAAGATTTGAAGATTGAATTCTACAACTCCACTCCGGCTACCCGCAGTCCAATGGTCAAGCCGAGGCATCGAACAAGACTATACTGGATGGGTTGAAGAAACGGCTGGAGAAGTGTAGACGCGCCCGTGGAGGGGGACCTCGCTACTACAGTTCGGACTCGATTTTGTTTGTCGCGGTTCTTCATCTGAACCAAAGAGTCCAAATCTGGAAAATCGTTTGAGAAAACAGATTTTTTGAAAAAGTAGTGCCAAACATGGACTGCTTTGCCAGATACAGAGTCGCCACCTAAATATTTTTTTATGGGAGAATTTAGGAAACCCTGACTCGGTGCCGAAGGCCACATGTCCGTCATCACCGGAGTTTGTCTCGGCTCGGGAGCTTGGGTACGATCGGAGAAGGTCAGCTATGAGCACCCCCTTTCGCCCGGTCCGAAGACCGGCCTCTACTAACCGTGATATCCGATTTTGAAAACGTTTATGTGTTCTTAAACCAATTGTTAGCCTAGAATTACTATGTTATGCGCGCAGCAAACAAGTATAGACCAAATCGCCCAAATTGGAACAAAACATTTCATGTTTGTTTTGAAAATGGTTTGCTACTCGCAAATAGGCTAAAATGCAGATTTTGCCACCCTCAAGTGGGCTTTTAGAGAAGATGATTTTGCCACTATCTAGTGGGCTTAAAACTCACAGTTTTAATGCATTATTCCAATTTAGGTAATTCAACCTCCATCCACAGGCATTCAAGCAGTTATATCACATAAGCAGCTAGCCTCATGGTAATCATACTGTCATGGCAACACTCACACGCATGCGATATGCTAAAGCATAAAAGCTTACCTAGTACTCCGAGCCAAAACAGAAACTAGTCAGTAATCATATGCACGATCCTAGTTCATGTTAAAAATGGCTAATGCAACACATGCAAAGATGCACTCTAAACAGGCTCGGCTATCCTAAAGATGGCATGTGAAATGCTGCAACTAACAAGTACTCAACTTAGAATTGAAATACAAGTGCAGTTAGCATGATGTGCCGAGCCCGGTGCATGTAAGACAAATGTATGGATGCACGCATGCTATCATACTGTTATGCGAATTTAAATATGCCCTAGTCTACCATCATAAGCGAGTAAATAAAAGGGAAGAAAGACGTGAGGTTGGAAGACATACACACACTCACGCACACTTATTACAAATAAGCCCTCACTCGGAGGGACCAAAATAATAATACAAATTAATTAACTACGCAAGCTAATTAAATATTACAAATTGCTTAATTAATTAACAAATTAACTAAACTAAAGAAAAACAGTAAACCGCCTCGGGGCGAGGGCCAGATGCAACACATGCTCGGGACTGGCTCGGAATCGCACTGCCATGCATAGTTTGCCTCTGTTTTCCCTGCTCTGCTCCTCTGAAAACTGCCAAAGTCTCAGGGATGTCTCTCAGGACACTGGGGGATATCATCGGCTGAGCAGAATTTCCACCGGCAGTAGCATTTAGTCACCGGCACAAAATAGATCCACCGGCCATCGATTGACTGCCGGTCGGCACTAAATACTGCCGGCCGGCAATAAATTCCTGCAGAACCTGCAACTCACAGCAGCAGAGGGCAAAATCTTGCATGGCAATGCAATTCAAGCAATTTATGCACCTATCACATTCCTTATCATGTTAATGACTCAAAGGAGGATGTGCCCCGATTCTCGGACCACCAATCACGCATTTCCATGCATGATGGCCCAAAGAATCAAGTGTGCAACTTCAATTTCAAAATGCATGCAAACCAAATAAACACACAAGGGGGCCTAACCTCTATCATACTCATCTCAAGAGGCAAGGTGATGCATGCAAGATGTAATGCAACTTAGGCATACGAGCTAAGGATGCAACATGCCGATACAAGCAAACATGCAAGGTGAGCATGCAAGTAAGCAAAGGATGGTCTTAAACATGAATTAGGCAGCTCTAGTTAGGCCCAAAACAGTGGCCATTAATTCCCAAAAATGGAGACCAAAGCACATGCGCACATGTACCTAATTGAAGGCCAACACTTAAGCACAAAGCAAGCAACATTCAAGCACACTTGAAAGAGGCATTCATGGACTAAAAGCATGCAGCATAAGCTCTGAAAATCATGCTAATACATTGTGCCAAACCAAGCAACAAATTAAGCCAAGCATGCACCAAATGGCCTAAGTGTTCAAAGCAAATCAATGGGGTATTGGACTACACTTAACAAGACCAAACATGGCATGAAAGGAAGGACCAAAATCAGAGGTTTAGCATGTTAAAACAAAGCTAAAGGACTACTTAGATGGCATCTAAGTGACTCAAAAACAAAGGCATGCATAAACACCGAAACATGGAGCATTGCTACACAAGCTTAAGAGGCATTAAAGATGCATGCAAGGCAATCAAACAAGCATGGGAATGGGACTGGAATAGCATATAGGATGATCCCAAATCACCAAAACAATGCAAAGATGCCATGCTACACATGCACATACTCAAGGCCAACAAGCCCAAGTACAAAGGAGCTATATCAAGCATGCCAAAATCAACCCAAACACTTATGGACAGACCTAAAACATGGCAAAATATGCACATAATCTTCACAAGACTAAGCCTAAAACATGCTCCAACAAAGGCTAACAACCTAAGGCACATTAAGGCATAAACAAGGCATTACAAGGCAACTATGCTAAGCATGCATGGAGTACCAAAACCAACTTCAAGTCATGTTATATTATGGATATATAAGCATGAAAAACAGCCCAAACATGCTCAACACACACTCAAGCATAATGCTCTCTCAAGAGGCCAAAATATGCCCTTTTCAAGGACAACAAGGAGAGGGGGTGGCCCTCTCCTTCTTGGGACTTCAAGGCATCATCTTCACCACTTAAATCCCTCAAGATTTCAATGGTGAAGAGACCCCAACACCAAAATCCCGGAGCTAGCACAAAATGGCTCAAAATGAGGCCTTTCAATGCCTAAGGGGGGGTCAACCACCCTCAAACAACAAAACACTCTTAATAAACAATAAAGAGGGTCTAAAAATAGAACTTTTTTATGTTATACAATAAGCACAAAAACAGCTCTAAGATAGGTAGAAAATCAATGCAAAAATGGAGGAAAATGGGACTAGATTCTCACCCTTGAAGCCTTCTTCACAAATGGTGCTCCAATGGCCTCCTTTAGCTTGAATCCAATGCCAAAACTTCAAAACCAGTCCTTTAGAACCTCAAGAGCCAAAGGAAGGTGAAACACTAGGTGTTTGTGTGCAATAGTAAGACACAAAACACCTAGTGTACAAAATGAGAGGGAAAGAGAGATAGAAAATGTATCTAACTCAAACCCTAAAACCAGAGCTCAACAATGGCTGTTTTTGCTCTCAAAATATCTCCACTCCCCAACCTCTCAAGCCAAGAGACAAGCCTCTCTCTATATGTCTTGTAAAGCTTACAAGACAAGCTTTTCAAGAGGGAGATCCCTCCATACACGTGTATGGAGGGATGCAAAAGCAAGACAGCTGTCTAAAAATATCTGCAAAAGCAGATGAACAGCAATCGACCGGCCAAAAATGCCATCTTGGCCAAAAAAAGTGCCGACCGGCACAAAATAGTGCTGACCGGCAACAAAAAGTGCCGGCCGGCAATAAAAATTGCCGGTGGCAGAAAACACCAGCCGGTGGCCTCTAGCCACTGCCGGTGGTGGGTGGGGATGGTCTACAAGCCCCACCCTGCCTCTCAAGGGCAAGATGCAAGTGCTTGGTGCAAAACCAGACACTAAACGGTCGAGTTCGGGGATCCTGAGGCAAGGCGCGCGAGCCGAGACCTCCGGGAACTCCAAACGAACACAAACATGGAAGATCACCGTGTGTTCAAACGGTGACGTCCAAGTCTTGAGGACGGTCAAAAATGGGGTGTCTACAAGAAGGCAAAGGGAAAATGGGCTGAGGAATTACCCAGCGTCCTTTGGGCATACTGCACAACCCCGCGGCGATCTACCGGGGAAACTCCATTTGCTTTGGCTTATGGCATGGAGGCGGTCATACCTCTGGAAGTTGGCATGCCCACCCTAAGAAGTGAGAGTTTCGAGCCCGAACTGAATGCCAAGGCTATTGCCTTGGAGTTGGACCTAGTGGAAGAGCGTCGGGAGAAGGCCCTCATCCATGTGGCTGCATACCAACAAGAGCTCTCAAAGAAATACAACAAGACGGTGCACCCCAGACCGTTCAAAGTTGGTGATTGGGTTTTGAGGAAAGTTATGGGCAACACCCTGGTGCCAGGTGAAGGCAAACTAGGGGCAAATTGGGAAGGACCCTACAAGATCACTGGTCTGGCGGGCAAGGGGGCTTACCACTTGGAGGACCTAGAGGGAAGAGCAATACTCCGGCCGTGGAATGCGGCCAACCTGAAACTGTATTATTTCTAAGCTTTTGCTTTCTTTTCTTGTGCAAAGGAATTTTTTGGCTTGCACTTCAAAATGTAATTCTTTTTGTCAATATATAGAAGTAATTTTGCTTTCGCACTTGGACTGTTGTTTTAATGTAAAAAACCAAGATGATTTACTCCGTTTGGAAGAGTTAGTGTTTTGTCCAACTTAGGATTCCCAGCCGAGATGGTTTACTCCGGTTGAAAGAGATGGTGTTTTGTCCAACTTAGGATTCCCAACCAAGATGATTTACTCCGGTTGGAAGAGTTGGTGTTTTGTCCAACTTGGGAATCCCAACCGAGATGGTTTATCCCGGTTGGAAGAGTTGGTGATTTGTTCAACTGCTATTCCCAATCGAGATGGTTTACTCCGGTTGAAAGAGTTGGTGTTTTGTCCAACTTGGGAATCCCAACCGAGATGGTTTATCCCGGTTGGAAGAGTTGGTGATCTGTTCAACTGCTATTCCCAACTGAGGTGATTTACTCCGGTTGGAAGAGTTGGTGATTTGTTCAATTTTGTTATTACCAACCGAGATGGTTATTTCGGTTTATGAAGTTGCTGTTTTGTTCTGCTTAAATACTTCAACCGAGTTATGTATTCCGGTTGAAGAGGTGTGTTATTCAATCTATGATTTATACCGAGATGTTTTGCTGAAGATGGAATTGATGACAACCGTGCAAACACTTGGCAAAATTAGAGTTTTTCATTGATAGAAAGTCAATACAAAAGGTGGGGACAGAGCCCGGTTACATCAGAAACGCAGAAAGCAAACATACAAAAAGAAGAGAAACCTAAACTAGGGGGGAGAGATCAGGGAACTCCTCATCAGCCTCCAGGTTGACCGTGGCAGTTGGCTCCTGGACACCGGTCCCAGTCTGGCCGGCCTGCTCCTGTTCGGTTTGATCCTCTCTTTCAGCGTCTGCCTCACCCTCTTCTTCAAGTCCTTCCTCGGCCTCAGCTTGCAGCGCGCTGAAGGTGTCATTGGCATAGGGAATGAGGTAGGTCGGTAAGAAGACAGCCGGTGGAGAGGAAAACACGTCAGTGTCAGGACCCTGACCGAGCTGTTGACAGGCAGCCTTCCGTCCAGCCTTAAAGTAAATGTCCTGGGTGGCAAAGACTTGTTTCTTGTAGTTTTCCTCGGCTTCGTTGAAGCCGGCGTTATTGGCGTCCTCGCAGTCTTTTTTCCTGGACTTCTTAAGCTCGTCAAGCTCGGCCCGGAGCACGTCTTTCTCTTTCTCGGCTGCTTCAAGTTGGCCGAGCAGCCGGTTGTTGTCAGAATTGACGGCTTCGAGGGATGACCTTGCTTGGCCAAGCTCGGTTTGGAGGCTTTCGACTTGGCTGGCGGTATCACTCGCCTTCTGCCGAAGTCTATGGATGCACTCCATGACCAAGTGCTGCTTTTGGATGGCCTGCAAAATGAGAATTTGATCAAAGAAGAAACCGTGCAAACACTTGGGAAAATTGAAGCAGAAGATTGAACTTCTTACCCTGGTCATGGACTTCACGACGGAAATAGGGGATTAGGGTTAGGAAAAGGATGAAGAAAGGGAATACAACAAATTGGTCAGAGTTGAGTCACGAATTTAGAGGTTTGTGAAAGAAATCTGAGAAGTGAATCAAATCCATTAAAGTAAGAAAGCAACAAGACAACTCGATGGCTCTGAGAGAGGCTTCGTGTAGGAGTCCTCAATATGGTAGTTTACTTCTTTGACCAACATTTGTTTGTTCATGTATATTGTCATCTTCAGTTTTGTAATGTTTGATAGTGGTTGAATGGTGATTTATGTATATATATAGGTTATTTATATTTAGATTCACCTTTTTTATTTTATTTTATTTTTTGTTTTTATTGGAGCAATATGAACTTCACGCTTTCACATGATACTGATAAAGATATATATATATATATATATATATATGTTGGTTTTGTTTTGTTTTGTTTTGTTCCCTCTTTTGTTGACATTGGTTCCCACAAGCATAGACATGCCCATGGGGAAAAGTAATCAGCCCCTGATAAATTTTGATTAATTTGTTTTTTTATTTAATCTCACAAATCCATATAGTGATTACCTTACTTTAAAAATGCATCATGGGGGAACATTTGTATGTAATCCAGATAGGTTATATGTGGGGGGGAGTGGGGGAAGAAACATACTTTGACTACTATAAAGTTGATTACATGAGTATGTTATACATAGAGGATTTGGTGGAGAAATTGGATTATACTGGAAGCATGTCATGTTACTGCAAAATGCCTGATAAAGATCTTACTAGTGGGTTAGTCAATGTAAGGAATGACAATGAGGTGATGGGTATGCTGAAATTCTTGAATAGAAATAGGCATATTGATTTCTATTTGGAACACTATCCTCAAACACAACCAAGTTCAATACTGATTGATGACATTGATGAGTTCTTTGGAGATCAAGATGAGTTTCATAAGTATATGGATGTAGTAAAAGTTCAGTTCCAAAAGGATGGTGGTGGAAAAGTTGGGTTAGAGCAAGATAAGGTAGTAGAAGTTGATGATTTGTTTCATAGTGGATATGATAAAGGTTCTCAGACAGAGTCCACAGATTTGGAGGACTATGAAGATAATGAAATTGATGAAAGTGAAGATGACATGCTATTTGAAACTCATGTGGACAGGAATGTGGAATGGGGTGGTTTAATAAGGGATAGTGTGACTGATGAAGCTGGTACTCATGAAGATGGGGTTGGTTTAACCAACAATCAAGAACAAGTTAAAGAGAGGTAGGAGGATGAGTCAGCTTCAGATGAGCTTAGAAGCACTGATTCATCAATTGAAGGTGAGGATAATGGAAAGAAGAAAGAAAGGTATCCTCAATTTAATATGTATACAGATATGGTTGAGCCCCAACTTAAAGTTGGGATGTTGTTTGCGGCTTCCAAAATCTTTAAAGATGCTAATAGACAACATGCTATAAAGACTAGAAAATCAATTAAGTTTGTGAAAAATGACAGCCTTAGGGTGAGAGCCATATGTAAACCTTCATGCAAATTGGTCCTTTTTGCATCTAAAGTTCAATGGGAAAATAATTTTCAAATCAAAACCTATCACCCCACACATAACTATGGCAAAGTTTTCCACAATAGACAAGTTAATTCAACTTGGTTGTCCAAACAGAACATGTAGACACTTAAGACCAACCCTACATGGCCATTGTTTTCTTTCCAACAAGCTGTGCAGGTGGACCACAAAGTTGGGGTCTCAAAGAATCAAATTTATAGGGCCAAGAGGAAAGCATAAGAGCTGATTGAGGGCAGTCATCAGGAACAATATGCAAAGTTGTGGAATTATTGTGAAGAAATTAGAAGATCAAATCCTAGGTCAACCATTATTATGTAGGTTCATGAGATTCAGCCAGAGGATGGGGATGATATAAGGAAGTCCAGATTTGAAAGGATTTATGTATGTTTGGGGGTTTCTAAGCAAGGCTTCATTGTAGGTTGTAGGCCATATATTGGAGTGGATGCTTGCCATTTGAGAGGTCCTTACAAAGGGCAGTTGCTTCAATCTGTGGCCATTGAAGGTAACAATAATACTTTTCCAGTGGCTTTCGCTGTAGGGGGAGAGGAAACAAAATCCTCATGGAAGTGGTTTCTAGAGATACTACAAGAAGATCTAAGGATAGGCAACCAAAAAGGGTTCACAGTCATGTCTGATAAACAAAAGGTAAAGGGTTTGGTATTCTTTGACTTAATTTAATTTTTCTGTTGTGGATAACATATGTTACTTGCTTTTGGCTTGGCTTTTAATTGTTGTTGTCTTTGTTTTTGTTTTTGTCATAGGGACTGATTCCAATAGTTGCAGAGGAGCTTCCACATGCTAAGCACAGATTTTGTGTTAGGCATTTGTACAACAACTTTAAGGGCATCCATTTAAAATAAATTTTGTTTTATGCAGCCAAAGCCACATATGTGCAAAGATTTGAATATCATATGGAAAAGATGAACACAGATAAAGAAGCTTTCATAGGGTTTGCAGACAAACCAGAATGCTTCTAGAGCAGGTCCCATTTCACAACATATAGCAAGTGTGATGAGTTGGACAATAACATGTGTGAGAGCTTCAACAATTTGATACTAGATGAAAGAGGTAAGACTATTTTGCCACTGCTTGAGGAAATTAGATGCATTTTGATGAAGATGATACAAATAAGAAGAGAAAAAATGAGGACATATAAGGGTCTTATATGTCCTAACATCCAAAAAAGACTAGAGAAGAGGAATTGGATGCATGCAATTGCAATGCAATTTGGTCAGTGGAACAAAAGTACTAGATCAACTGCTTTAATGGACAACAATTTGTGGTTGATCTACAAGATAACACTTGTTCATGCAGAAGATGGAAGCTAACTAGCATCCCATGTTGTCATATAATAGCAGCCATTTATGATAAACATCAGAACCCTGAAGAATATGTGGCACATTGGTTCAAGAAAAAGACTTATATGGCCTCTTATGAGCCAGTAATCTACCCCATAAATGGATCTGAAATGTGGCCTAAGTTAGTGTTAGATACACCATTGCCCCTCAGAGTGAAAAAACAACCAGGGAGGCCAAAGAAATTGAGAGGGAGAAAGGCAGATGAACCAAAAAATCCTTACAAGTTGAAGAGAAAACACACTACAACCACATGTGCCACATGTGGTCTTGGACACAATAAAACAAATTACAAAGGTCAACCAGTTGAAGGCAATGCTATAAAGCCAAACTTACCTATAAGTGAAATTATTGTAAATTTATTTCACTCTTAGAGGGTAATTTATATGGGGCATTGATTGATTAATCATATTACATTTCACCATGTTTGAAGGTGAGGAAAATTAATAATTCAAGCCACGTTGACATACCTGCAATGGTTGCTGACCAAAACATGGCAATGAGGAGTAAGACAAAGGTAGCTGTTGTAGGAGGTAGTAGTAGTCAACCAAGCATGGGCACCAGAGCAAAGGCAATAGCTGGAAAAGGTATTGGCAGTCAACCAAACATAGGCAAAAGGGCAAAGGCAACACCTGTAAAAGCCAATGGCAGTCAACCAATCATGGCCAACAAGGCAAAGGCAAGGTCAAGCATTGAACCATGCATGCCTACCGTGGCAAGGTCAACACCACCACCTGGATTTAGTTGCATTTTCACAACTCAGTCGTCAACATCTACACCTACAGACTCATTCATGTTTAGGGGGAGGAGATTTGTGAAATTGTCTCCACAGAAACAAGCTGCAACTGGTGCAACCAAGAACAAGAATGCCACTTTGTGAGCTATTAGGACAAGGACCAATTGTCTTTTGTACATAAACTGCTATGACCTAATGTTTTTTGCTAGGGTTAACAATGTTAATCATTTTGGTCTTTATAATTTTAATTCACTTGATTTTGACCCTGAATTTTTATTTTGTCTTAAATTGGTCCAATTGATTTTAATTGTTAGCATTTTTTATGAATAATAAGCACATAACTGGCATATGTCATGTTTTTTATTTGGAGACACAATAAATAAGTTGTTTATTGGTTTATTTCAGTCACATCACTTATCTAATTTTTTACACTTCTTTTCATAAAAAACAGAAAAGCTAAAAAAATAAGTCGTAAAACTACCCTTACTGGCAAAATTATAAATTTGATCAACATAGTGACTTAATTTCAACTAATTCAATGAACATTTTACGTTAAAAATATATATATATATATATATTATACTAATGATTTTATCAATTAGACCAAATTGACACAAAATTTAAAATTAAGAGTCAAAATTGAATCAACTGAAAGTCTAAGAATCAAAATGACACAAGTAGTAAAATACAAAGATTACTGGTATCCAAATAGAGGATATGAGGATGTTGTTGTGCCTTACTGTAAGGCTCGTTGGGAGCTTTTTCCGGACATATTTTGATTATTCGAATCATTCATATCATAGGGTTCATCAAATATAATATTTACGAAAAAAGTCAAGTTAATTAAATATCAGTAATTTCATGATCAAGTCCTCATTATTTTTTTAAAAATTATCAAAACATGTTAACCATTTACTTTTTAAAAAACAATTGGGGTCATGTTATGGGGCTATAAATGTTCAATGAACTTAACTTTTTATATAGATAATCTACTCAATGAATCTTACAATATGAACAAATTGAATCACCAAAATATATATACTCGAAAAGCTCTCTATAAGCCTCGCAACAGGCTACTATGCCATAAGACATAGCAACATCCCCAATCCCGCAAATAGATCAGTATGAAAATCTTTTGTTTTTTATAAGAAAATACATAAATTATTGAAAATGTGTAGAAATTTATTTAAATTAATGTTTATAATTTAAAAAAAATCCCAACAATTACCTTAAACTTTTTTTTTTTTTTTTAAGAAAATTATTGAAAACTCCAATCTAGTAGTTGTGTAAGACATTAGGTCCAGTAAATATTTTTATTACTGAGAGATCCACCTTTTGTAAAATAATTTGATGAGAAGTCCATTTATTATTTTGAAGGACATTTTATTCCCAATTTTATCCATTAATCTATCTGTTTAACTTTTCTACCTATCTGTTCAAATATTTTATTTATTTAAATTTTTTCGCCTATCTATTCAAATATTTTTTTTATCGGTTTAATTTTTATTTTCTTATCTCTTTAATTTTTTAACTATCTGTCAAATTAGTATCTATCTGTTGGAATATCTTTCTATTGAAATTCCTTATCTATTCAATTTTTTCACCTCTATGTTTAAATCTATCTATTCAAATACTTTATCTGTTTAAAAATCTTTTATTTGTTCAAAAAAATTATATGTTCAAATTTTGTTATCCGTTCAATTTTTTTTCCTTATCTATTTGAATTCTTCTACATACACAAATAAATAGATAGATAGATATATAGATAGGTGGATAGAAAGAGAGAGACGCCCTATAATTTTATCATTTCAAAATGCTGCCTATCTGTGTGAAAAGAGCGCGCACACACAAACCCTTTAAATCTAACATTCCCAAACCTCAAATCATCATTCATCGCTGCCCATAAATGTTATAAAAAAAAGTAGCAATAAATGAAAAAATAATTAAATAAAAACTCTAGAATACAGGTGGATAGATAAGATAGATACAAAGAAGTTGAAAACCTGTGAATACGACACCGATTGAGCAGTAAAAAGAATAATCTCAAGTATCATATATGACTACTATCATAATAACAACAATCAAAATCCTAGAATCAAGTACGTTGACAATCTTAAAGAGGTAATCAATAAAGAAAGAAAAACAAATCCATTTCACAGCTAAAAAATAAAAAATCTCCAAGAAATAAATTGAATTTAAATATATATATATATATATATAGAGAGAGAGAGAGAGAGAATCATATATGCATAGAAAAAGACGGGAATGTGAGGTTCTATTTGTTCCTTCTTATTTTATTTTATTTTATTTTATTGCAACATCAAATCTATTTCATTATCTTCCACAACAATAACAACACATATCAAAATGGATGGCTCTCATCACATGAATATACATACATATCTACAGATCTAGAGAGAGACACCAAAATGGATGGCTCTCTTCACGTCCACCTTTGTTGTCGTCGCTGTCCTCACCCCTTGTCGGAATTGGATATTGGAACATTCTGTGTACAAAAAATAAATTTAAAACAAATCAAACAAATAAAATAAATAACGTACCAAATTTATTTTACCAGACTGAATGAATATTTAAAAGATCAAATCGAGTGTGTGACACTGTATCCTTAAGACAGATTTGCCCCGCTTACGGTGCTTACAGATAAAATTTGTCTATCTCCCAGGCTACAATGATCTTCACAAATTGTAATAACACTCCAAACAATTTGTACGGTGAAGAAAAACCTTGTGTTCTATACTCTCTTTGATTTTTCCCTAAAATAATATGAAGAATAATTTATGCAAAGGAGCAAAATGGGACAGCAAGAAATATGAATTTTTCAAACTGCTTTTGGATCCCCAAGACTACTGGAAATGGCAGATATTTATAGGCAAACCAAACTGAACCGAACAGGCACAAAAAGGAAGTGAACGCGTGTAAATTCAAACTGGACAGATACTGTTTGAAATTCAAACAGATCTGTTGCAGTTTCAACAGATAACTGTTGCTGGTATATATATCTGTAACTGCTGGACAGTTTCAGCAGTTTTAAACTGTAAAACAGTTTGAATCTGTTAGGAATTGTTTGAACCTATTGAACCTCAGATTAAATCTTTTCAAATCTACCAAGGCAGATTTAAATCTGTTTGGGAACACAAAATATGTCTGGAGCAAAAAAACAATTTGAAAACCTGTTTTGGACAGATTAATCTGTTTGGAAAATTGGACTAGAGGATGTCACATTTGGACAGAAAATTAAATTTAATTTTTCATTAAGAATTTCTAGAAAAATTCAAATAAATTTTTGTCCAAAAAAATTAATATAAGAACCGACCCGACCCACAACCCGCACCCGTGCCCAGCACGGCTCGGCCAGACGTACGGATGGCGGTGGCGCACGTGCGCGTGTGTGGTGGTTTGGGCTAAAGTTCACTTTGTCCATAATTCCTCCCTTCTACAAACTTGGGGTGCCCCTTGCGGCCCAACTCAAGTTAGTACACTGAGAGCTTATATACTCACAAAAGCACTCTTAAAGTTTCAATATGGAACAAACAACCCATTTCAAGAAAACCCACATTTAATTCTTTAATTGTCCATTCCACGAACCCGAAAACGACGTCAACTTCTCATTCACTCATAAATGGTTTTGACGAACCATCTTCACCGTGTGACCTGCCATGCGGCAAGGAAAACGTCACCTCTTCGGACCCACCCCAAAAGAAGTTTGGGGCCTACTCAAAATAGGGCTCAAAGTTGGCCCAAAATAAGTCTATAAAAAACCAATATTCCAACAATCCCTCATATGAACGGAATTTGACGGAGATAAAATGCAACAACATGATCTAATTACAGAAAGTACAGAAATTTAAAATATTCTGCAAATGATAGGTAACTTTTGGCTTTGAACCTTCTCTTGTCAGACACTATCGGATTTACTAGCTAACTAGTGAACATGAAGTTATGAACAGTTCAGCCGTTTGTGTAAACCAAGACAATAGAACTCACACAGTATATTACCAGACACAGTTTAGTTCTCACTATTGTGTTCATTTTGATCCTGAACAACCTAGTCTTTCATGAGTGCTCTAGAGAATTGTAGCATTTCACAAATTCCATAGAACCGGCCCAGTTCACACTCACATGGGTGATTCTTATGAAGAGTATCTTACCATACTCCACTAGGTATACCTAGATATAAGAATCATTAAAAGATTTACTTAACCTAAAACGCTGCAGATATCACTACTTCATCCTAGAAATGGGTAGGAGTTTGAATCCCCAGTGATCCTTCTAAGTCATACACAACTCGATTGTCCCTTTCAATCTAGATCTTGGGATCTCCAGTTAACTAGGTTGGGTTGTCGTTATGGTAACTCTTATTTAATAGGCTTAAGCCCGATTCCCCTCGATGAATTTTCAACTAGCTCTCTTGCTAACCCTTTAGTTAGTGGATTTGCTATGTTGTCTTTAGACTTCACATATTCAATGGAAATAATTCTATTAGAGAATAGTTGTCTTACGGTATTATGTCGACGACGAATGTGTCGTGACTTATCATTATACATATGATTTTGTGCTCTACCTATTGCTGATTGACTATCATAATGTATGCATATAGCAAGCACCGATTTTGGCCACATTGGAATATCTTCAAGGAAGTGGTGAAGCCATTCTGATTCTTCCCCATCTTTATCTAAAGCTATAAATTCTGATTCCATAGTAAACGTAGCTATGTAAGTCTGTTTAGAAGATTTCCAAGATACAGTCACACCACCAAGAGTAAAGACATACCCATTGGTGGATTTTGAGTCTTTTGTATCTGATATCTAGTTTGCATCACAATACCCTTCAAGTACTGCTGGATATCTAGTATAATTCAGCTCAATGTTACGAGTAAATCTAAGGTATCTTAGAACCATTATACTTGTTTTCTAGTGTTCTACTCCTGGATTACTCGTATATTTACTTAATTTACTTACTACAAAAGGTATATCTGGGCGAGTGCAGTTCATCAAGTACATTAAGCTTCCAATAATTTTGGCATACTCTAATTGAGAAATAATTTCCTGTACATTCTTAGAAAGAAACAAATTAACATCCACAAGTATTCTAGCAAGATGATCATCATATTTTCCGAATTTGTCAAGTATTTTCTCAATGTAATGAGATTGTGACAAAGTATAACCTTTTGATGTTTTGGTAATTTTCATACCAAGAATTACATCAGCAATGCCCATGTCCTTCATGTCAAAATGTTTATTCAACATTTTCTTAGTAGTTTTAATCATGTCATTATTGCTACCTATGATAAGCATATCATCCACATAAAGACATACAATGGCATAACCTTTATCTGTGTTTTTAATATAAACACATTTGTCATACTCATTAATTTTAAATCTATTTGATATCATTGCCTTGTCAAATTTTTCATGCTATTGCTTTGGCACTTGTTTTAAACCATATAATGATTTAACCAATTTACACTCTTTCTTTTCTTTTCTTGGAACAGAAAATCCGTCAAGTTGTTCCATGTAAATTTCTTCATCTAACTCACCATTTAAGAAAGCGGTTTTCACATTCATTTGATAAGTTTCTAGATTGTACAAAGATGCAATAGCAATTAGCATTCTAATGGATGTTATTCTAGTAACCAGTGAGTATGTGTCAAAATAATCAAGACCTTCTTTTTATCTAAAATCTTTGACCACAAGTCTTATCTTGTATTTGTTAATTAATCCATCCGCTTTCATTTTTCTTTTGAAAATCCACTTGTACCCAAGAGTTTACCACCTGGTGGTAAGTCCACTAATTCCCAAGTATGATTTTGCAAGATGGATTCAATTTAATTGTTTACAACTTTTTTCCACAAAGGAGCTTCAGGACTGGACATAGCCTCATTAAAAATTAAAGGCTCATTTCTAACAAAAAATTTAGAAAATCTAGACCAAAAGATTTTGAGATTCTAGCACGTTTACTACACCTAGGTTCCTCTTCCTCATTTTAATCTATCTCTTGCTCTTGATCTTGATCATGACTAGTAATAGCATCATAAGATCTTTTATTAGTACTAGTCTCTTGTCCAGTCTTGTTTGAAAACACATGTTCAAAGAAAGATGCATTCCGAGAATCAATAACAGTATTTATATGTATTTCGGAATGTTCTGACTTATAAATTAAAAATCGATATGCATTACTATTCATAGCATAACCAATGAAAATGCAATCAATGGGTTTAGGACCTATCTTAGTCTTTTTAGGACTAGGAATAGCCACTTTAGCCAAACACCCCCACACTTTTAAATATTTGTAGGATGGTACTCTCCCATGCCACGATTCATAAGGTGTTTGATTCATTTTTTTCAGGGTACTCTATTAAGTATATAATTAGCAGAAAGTATTGCTTCTCCCCACAAGTTCTGAGGTAATCCAGAACTTATTAACATGGCATTCATCATTTCTTTGAAAGTCCTATTTTTTCTTTCAGCAATTCCATTTTGCTAAGGTGAGTAAGGAGCAGTGGTTTGATGAATTATTCCATGTTCTTTACAAAACTCACCAAAAGGTGATTCATATTCACCACCTCTATCACTTCTAAGTTTCTTGATTTTCTTACAAAGTTGATTTTCAACTTCATTCTTATATTGAATAAAATTTTCCAAAGCTTTATCTTTGGTTCGAATTAAATAAACATAATTATATCTAGGATAGTCATCTATGAAAGTGATAAAATATTTTTTTCCACCTCTAGTTTGAATTGATTTAAAATCACAAATGTCACTATGAATTAATTCAAGTGGTTACGTACTTCTTTCAATTGAATAAAAAGGATTTTTGGATAATTTTGTCTCAACGCAAATTTCATATTTATGATTTGAATCAATGTCAAATTTAGGTAAACATTCCATATTAATTAATCTACGCAAAGATCCATAATTAACATGTCCAAGTCTATCATGCCATGAATTTGAAGACTCAAGCAAGTAAGAAGAATATGCACTTTTATTAATAACAGAGGGTACAACAGTCATTACATTCATTTGGAAAAGGCCATCAGACATGTAAAATTTTTCTACATACATCCCATTTTTGGCAAGTACAAATTTGTCACTTTCAAAAACTAGCCTAAACCCATTTTTACTCAACAAAGATTCGGAAACAAGGTTCTTGCAAATGTCTGATACATGCAGCACATTGTTGATAGTGAGTTCCTTTCCAGATGTCATCTTCAGAATAATCTTTCATTGTCCTTCAACTTTGGAAGTTGAGGAGTTTCCCATAAAAAGTTGTTCACCGTTGTCCACTGTAGAATAAGATGTGAACATCTTTTTGTCGGCACAGATATAGCGGGTAGCACCAGTGTCCACCCACCATTCCTTCGGATTTCTGACAAGATTTGCCTCGGAAACAATTGCAGAAAGATTTATGTCATCTACACCATTGGAAATATTGTCCACTTCGGTCATATGGGCTTGAGCAGGCTTCTTGCTTGTTCTTCTTCTTCTTTTGCTTTTGCCTTTGTTACGGCAATCTTTAGCCTGATGTCCCTCTTTGTTTCAAATGTAACACTTACCATTAAACTTGTACTTTTTAGTTCCCCCCCCCCCCCTTTAGAACCTTGTGATGAACTTTCTCTAGAAAACTTCCGTTTCTTTGCTTTTAGAGCATGTTCCACCACATTTGCCTTTGACTCCATTAGATACTTACCAGCTCGCTTCTCTGAATTGCAGTTGTCCTCCTCAATCCTCAAATACACAATCAATTCTTCTAAAAACATTTCTTTACGCTTGTGTTTGAGGTAGTTCTTGAATTCCTTCCAATCTTGTGGTAATTTCTCGATTAAGGCTGCAACTTGGAATGATTCATTGAGAGACATGCCTTCTGTATGAATGTCATGCAGAATGAGTTGGAGATCTTGAACTTGGCTGATCACAATTTTAGAATCAACCATTACAAAATCCAAGAATTTGCCAACAACAAATTTCTTTGAGTCAACATCTTCTGTTTTGTACTTTTTCTCCAAAGACTCCCAAAGTTCCTTTGTTGTCTTGATAGGACTATAGACGTTGTGTAATGAGTTATCAAGTCTGTTCAAGATGTAGTTCCAGCAGAGGAAATTAGCATGTTTCCAGGCATCAACAACAACAACCACTTGTCGGTCGGTTTCATCATCTATCAAAATAGGAGCATCCTCACGGAGAAAGCATGTCAGGCTGAGAGTAGTAAGATAGAACAACATTTTCTGTTGCCATCTTTTAAAATCAATTCCTGAGAACTTCTCTGGCTTCTCACCATGATTGACTGGCACAGTCATAACAAGAGGGGTTGGTGCAACTGCAGCCACCACACTAATACTTATTTGAGCATTAGTTTGACCAGTTTTAGTAGCTATGAATTCTAAATTATAAAACAAAATTATAAGTATAATTTTATACTGCACAAAAAATTTAAACCAAAACCACAGAATTTTAAATTCTGTAAAATAAAAGAAGTAAGAATTGTAACTTTTATTTCCAATTAATTTGAAAATAAAATAAAATTTTATTTAACCAAATTAATTCCACACAGAAAATTAAATTTCTATAACACTTCAATAATTAAAATACTGAAACAGAATTTTAATTAACAAACACTCAGAAATAATTTCTAAAAACCAAAATTAATTTCTGACAAAATTTCACAAATAAGTATTCTGAATTGTTAATGACACCAATATATTACTACTAGTTGTCAAAGAAAAAAGAAAATATATTACTACTATCTGTCAAACAGTATATTACTACTATTTGTTTTCCAACCAGAATATTATTTTGTAAAATCACATAAAATAATTTTTGTAAGAAGAAGAAAGAGAAAAGGAAACAAACAAAAAAAATTGTAAACAGAATAATTCGAATCTGTCTTAAGATAGTTAGAACAATCTTCTGTGTACAAAAAATAAATTGAAACCAAATCAAACAAATAAAATAAATAACGTACCAAATTTATTTTACCGAACCGAATGAATATTTAAAAAATCAAGTCGAGTGTGTGACACTCTATCCTTAAGACAGATTTGCCCCGCTTACGATGCTTACAGATAAAAGGCGTCTATCTCCCAGGATAAAATGATCTTCACAAATTGTAATAACACTCCAAACAATTTGTATAGTGAACAAAAACCTTGTGTTCTATACTCTCTTTGATTTTTTTCTAAAATAATATGAAGAATAATTTATGCAAAGGAGCAAAATGGGACAGCAAGGAATATGAGTTTTTCTGACTGTTTTTGGATCCCCAAGACTGTTGGAAATGATAGATATTTATAAGCAAACCAAACTGACCCGAACAGATACAAAAAGGAAGTGAACATCTGTAAATTCAAACTGGACAAATACTGTTTGAAATTCAAGCAGATCTGTTGCAGTTTCAACAGATAACTGCTGCTGGTATATATATCTGTAACTGCTGGACAGTTTCAGCAGTTTTAAACTGTCAAACAGTTTGAATCTATTAGGAATTGTTTGAACTTGTTGAACCTCAAATTAAATATGTTCAAATCTGCCAATGTAGATTTAAATCTGTTTGGGAACACAGAATCTGTCCAGAGCAAAAAACCAGTTTCAAAACCTGCTTTGGACAGATTAATCTGTTTGGAAAATTAGACTGGAGGATGTCACATTTAGACAGAAAATTTAATTTAATTTTGGTATAAATTAGAATTTAATTGAATTTAATATCATTAAGAATTTCTAGAAAAATTCAAATAAATTTTTGTCCAAAAAAATTAATATAAGAACCGACCCGATCCATAACCCACACCCGTACCTAGTACGGCTCAACTAGGCCAGACGGACGGCAGTGCTCGGGCTCGTGTGTAGTGGTTTGGGCTAAGATTCACTTTGTCCATAATTCCTCCCTTCTACAAACTTGGGGTGCCCCTTGGGACCCAACCCAAGTTAGTACACTAAGAGCTTATATACTCACAAAAGCTCTCTTAAAGTTTCAATGTGGGACAACACAATTCAGGGAAACCCACATTTAATTCTTTAATTGTCCATTCCACGAATCCGAAAACGACGTAAACTTCCCATTCACTCATAAATGGTTTTGACGAACTATCTTCACCGTGTGACTTGCTATGCGGTAAGAAACACGTCACCTCTTCGAACCCACCTCAAAAGACGTTTGGGGCCCTCAAAATTGGGCTCAAAGTTGGCCCAAAATAAGCCTATAAAAAACCAATATTTCAACAATCCCCCACATGAATGGAATTTGACAGAGATAAAATGCAAAAACATGATCTAATTATAGAGAGTACAGAAATTGAAAATATTCTGCAAATGATAGGTAGCTTTGGCTTTGAACCTTCCCTTGTGAAACACTATCGGATTCACCAGCTAACCAGTGAACATGATGTCGTGAACTGTTCAGTCGTTTGTGTAAACCAAGACAATAGAACTCACATAGTATATTGCCAGATACAATTTAGTTCTCACTATTGTGTTTATTTTGGCCCTAAACAACCTGGTCTTTCATGAGTGCTTTAGAGAATTGTAGCCCTTCACAAATCTCATAGAACCAGCCCAGTTCACACTCACATAGGTGATTCTTATGAAGAGTATCCTGCCATACTCCACTAGGTATACCTAGATATAAGAATCATTAAAAGTTTTACTTAACCTTAAACGCTGTAGACATCACTATTTCATCCTAGAAATAGGTAAGAGTTTGAATCCCTAGTGATCATTCTGAGTCATACACAACTCGGTAGTAGTCTCACATGATTGCTTTTACCAAAATTGAACTACCATATATATACGTATACATCTATCAGAAAAAGATCAACGGGAGGTGACAGAGAGCAGCGGGAGAGTTAGATTGACGACAGAGAGCAGCGTGACAGAGAGATCGGTGGCAGAGAGCAGCGGAAGATAGAGATGTATGGTGTATGTTATGTTCTCAACTGGTGGAGAAGGTGGGTGTAGACACCCCATTTTTGACCGTCCTCAAGACTTGGACGTCACCGTTTGAACACTCAGTGATTATCCATGTTTGTGTTCGTTTGGAGTTCCCGGAGGCCTCGGCTCGCGCACCTTGCCTCAAGATCTCCGAACTTGACCGTTTAGTGTCTGGTTTCACACCAAACACTTGTGTTTTTCCTTGGAAGGGCAGGGAATGCTTTGTGAGGCATCCCCATACACCACCGGCAGTGGCTAGAGGCCACCGGCTGGTTTTTGCTGCCACCGCCGGCCGGCACTATTTGTTGCCGGTCAGCACTATATAGTGCCGGTCGGCACTCTTTTTTGCCAAAATGGCATTTTTGGCCGGTCGACTACTGTGCATCTGCTTTTGCAGATATTTTAAGACAGCTGTCTTGCTTTTGGCTCCCCTCCATACACGTGTATGGAGGGATCTCTCTCTTGGAAGCTTGTCTTGTAAGCTTTACATGACAATAAGCTTCTATAAAGAGAAGGCTTGTCTCTGGGCTTGAGAGGTTAGAGAATTTAGACATTTTAGAGACAAAAAAACACAGAGAGAAGCTCTGGTTTTTTAGGGTTAGGATCCATACATATCCTATCTCTCTTTTTCTCTCTTTGTGCTCTAGGTGTTTTGTGTCTTACTATTGCACACAAACACCTAGTGTTTCACCTTCCTCTAGCTACTGAGGTTCTAAGGGACTGATTTTAGTGTTTTGGTGTTGGATTCAAGCCAAGGAAGGCCATTGGAGCATCATTGTTGAAGAGGTCTTCAAGGGTAAGAATCTCACCCCTTTATTTCCCATTTTTGCACCTTATTTCTACCTATCTTAGAAGTATTTTTGTGCTTAGTGTATAATACAAAAAAGTTCTATTTTTTAGCCCTCTTGATTGTTTATTAAGAGTGTTTTGTGGTTTGAGGGTGTTTGACCCCTCTTAGGCCTTGAAAAGCCTCATTTTGTGCTATTTTGTGCTAGTTTCGGGACTTTGGTGTTTGGGCCTCTTCACCACTGAAATCTTGAGGGATTTCAGTGGTGGAGATGGTGCCTTGAAGTCTCCAAAAGGAGAGGGCCATCCCCTCTCCTTGTTGTCCTTGAAAAGGACCATTTTTGGCCTCCTGAGAGAGCATCATGTTAAAGTGTGTATTGACCATGTCTTGGCTGCTTTCCATGCTTAATATGTTGTATTATACCTCTGTTTTTTGTTGGTTTTGGTACACCATGCATGCTTAGCATACCTACCATGTAATGCCATGTTATTGCCTCAATGTGCCTTAGGTTGTTAGCCCTTGTTAGAGCATGTTTTAGGCTTAGTCTTGTGAAGCTTTTGTGCATATTTTGCCATGTTTTAGGTCTGCCCATGGTTGTTTGGGTCGGATTTGGCATGCATCATATAGCCCCTTTGCATTTTAGCTTGTTGGCCTTAAGTGTGCGCATGTATAGCATGACATTTTTGCATTGATTTGGTGATTTGGGACCATCCACCATGTCATTTCAGACCTTATAGTATGCTTGTAAGCTTGCATTTGATGTCCCTTTAATGCCTTGTAAGGTTGTCATCTCATGCTCCATGTTCGTGCCTTCATGCATGCCATCATGTTTAGGCCCCTAGGATGTCATGTCATTGTGTTCTTAGCTTTGTTTTAACATGCTAAACCTCTGATTTTGGTCCTTCCTTTCATGCCATGTTTGGTCTTGCTAAGAGTAGTTCAATACTCCCTTTAGCTTGCTTTGAGCTTTGATCATGCTAGCATGCATTACTTGTGTTAATTGGTAGGTTTGGAGCCTCTAATTCATGCATATTCATTGTTTACTTTGCATGCCATTAGCCCACATTATGCCTCTCCCAAGTGTGCTTGAGAGTCGCCTTTTTATGCTTAAGTGTCGGTCCTTGTGTGCATGCATGTTTGCATGCCATTTAGCCCTCATTTTATAGCACTTTGGCCACTGTTTTGGGCCTATTTAGAGCTGCCCAAATCATGTTTAAGTCCATCTTTTCATCCATTTGCATTGCCTCATGTTTGCTTGTATGCTTGCATAAGTGCCTTGCCATGCCATGTTGCATCCTTAGCTTGCATGCCTAGGTTGCATTGCATCTTGCATGCATGCCTTGTTCTTTGACTTGATGATAGGAATTGGGCCTTGATTTGTGTGTTTGGTTTGCATTTCATTTGACATGAAAGTTGCATACTTGACTCTTTGGGCCATCATGCATGGAAATGTGTGATTGGTGGTCCGAGAATCGAGACACATGCCCCTTTGAGTCACAAACATGATAAGGGACATGAATGGTGCATATATGCCTTGAATTGTGCTGTCATGCTTTGCCTTGCCCTCTGTTGCTGTCAATTGCAGATTCTGCAGGAACACTTTGCCGACCGGCAGTGTTAAGTGCCGACCGGCAATCCCTTCTCTGCCGACAGCTTCATTTTGTGCCGATGGACATAACACACTGCCGGTGACAGTTCCATTCAACCGGTGGCACTCCTCAGTGTCCAAGGAAGCAGTCCTGAGGTTTTGACAACCTTCAGAGGAGTGAAGAAAGGAAAACAAAGGCAGACTATGCATGGCGGTGCGATTCCGAGCAAGATCCGAGCATGCGCTGCATTTGGCCCTCCCCCTGAGGCGGTTTACTGCTTTTCTTAGCTTATTTAATTTGTTAATTAATTAGGCAATTTGTAATATTTAATTAGCTTGCGTAGTTAATTAATTTGTATTATTTATTTGGTCCCTCCGAGCGAGGGCAAATCTGTAATAAGTGTGTGTGAGTGGAGTGTATGTCTTCCAATCCCCACTTCTTTCTTCCCTTTTACTTACCTGCTTTGATGGTTAGTGTTAGGGCACGTTTAATTTAGCATACCTTATGCTATGCATGTGTGCATTTATGCATTTGTATTGCATGCATCAGGCTCAGTACATCACGCTAACTGCATTTGTACTTCAAATTCAAAACTGAATACGTGATAGTTGCGCATTTTCACATGCCATGTTTAGGTTAGCCGAGCCTATTCTAGCAACATTTTGTATGCGATGCATTAGGCACTTAACATGGACTTGGATCATGCATGTTTGCTAACTAGTTTACTGTTTTGGCACGGAGTACTATGTGAGTATTTTAATGCTTTAGCATGTCGCATGCGTGTGAATGCTACCATGACAGTATGTTTACCATGTGGCTAGATGCTTATGTGATAAACTGTTTTAATGCCTGTGGGTGGAGGTTGGATTGTTTGAGTTGGAAAAACTCGTTGAAATCCGTATTTTAGCCTATTTGCGAGTAGCAAATTCCAAAGCGCTTTTCAAAACAAACGGATATGCAATGCTTATTTCCAAATTAGACAATCTAGTCTATACTTGTTTGTTGCGCGCATAACATAGTAATTCTAGGCTAATAAATGGAATAAGAACACATAACGTCTTCAAAATCGGATATCATGGTTAGTAGAGGCCGGTCTTCGGACCGGGCGAAAGGGGGTGCTCATAGCTGACCTTCCCCGATCGTACCCAAGCTCCCGAGCCGAGACAACTCCGGTGATGACGGACACGTGGCCTTCGGCACCGAGTCAGGGTTTCCTAAATTACCCCATTAAAAAATATTTAGGTGACGACTCTGTATCTGGCAAAGCAGTCCATGTTTGGCACTACTTTTCAAAAATCTGTTTCTCAAAACGATTTGCCAGATTTGGACTCTTTGGTTCAAGATTAAGAACCGTGACTACAAAATCGAGAGTCCGAACTGTAGTAGCATAAGGCCCCCTCCGCGGGCGCGTCTACAGTTTCTGGCGACTCTGCTGGGGAAAATTAGAGAGCTTGACTCTAACTCGTGATATCCCATTTTGACTTCATCTATGTGTCTCTTTGCATTGCATTTGCATTGGTGCGCCTAGGAACACAGTGTTTGCCATCTGCCATTCCTGAACGGTTTGCCGGAGGCTTGTCTTGTCAAGGCATGTCCATAAGGCTGATCGGTTATGGGCTCTGACAGCATGGGAACACAAATCCCAGTTTACCGGGGCACCCCTTTGACCACTCGACCTAGTACATTTTCGGATCCATAGTGACCATTCCAAATTAGGACAGGCTGCTTACCCGATGTTAGGTTGTTTGAGAACCGCTGCGTGCGTAGTGAAACCCTAGCTCCTGACAAAATAGGACAGGGAAACCCTACCCCAACATAGGGGTGTTTTGGTTCTCTTTACTTGCTATGTGCTTTTAGAATGTATTTCTACAGGGAAAGTATATATCAGTTTGCAAGTTTGAGTATCAAACCTGAGGGCGCCAGTATCAGTATCAGTTATGAGAATCAGTTATCTGCGGGTATCGGGTTCAGTTTTTGGGAACAGTGATTTCTGGGAACAGTGATCAGCAGTAGAGTATAGTTGTTCAGCTACACCCGTGTTTGATCTGTTTGGGCTGAAATGCTGTTTGTTTCTCCTTTCAGTTCAGAGTGTCTAGAGCCGGTACAGAATAGTCAGTGTTCTCCCTCGCCAAGGCAGGGCTTATGATGACGCAGAATTCAGAAGAGATCGTAGTTATGACGGCTGCATTGGAGCAGGGGATCACTCTGCAAAGTGAGGCCAACACTGATGTGTCACATCCACCCAGGTCGCCTGTTGTGCACCCGGTCTGGGCACCCCAGTTATATCAGGCTCGCGAGCCTACTACATTCGAACTGATGGGGTTGATAGGTGATCTCTAGAGGTCTGTGGCGGATCTCGCCTACGGAATGTCAGCTTCACCCCCAGCGGCACCGTATGCCGGGAATTTCATACCACAGGAGCCTCCGCTGCTGGGGCGGATTATGATAGAGCTCAGCCAGCCAGAGGTGGCTTCCGGCTACAGCCATGACATGTCAGCAACAACCGAGCTTCGCTCTAAAGTAGCAACCCAAACCCTTGACCAGGCTGAGGCCGGAGGAAAAGACAAAATGAAGGCAGATGCCAATCCTATTGAACAACTGCTGTGGGCAGTCAAGGCTTTGAAAGCCGGGGGGATGAACAAGCAACAGATATCCGCAGTTGTGATAAAAACTGTGGAGGATGCTTTCCCCACTCCACCTGAGGGTAGTTCAAGCCAGTCAGAAAATCGGGATAAGCCCCGTCATGCCAAGACAATTCCTCCTATTCCCGCCCCTGCACCCGGGAAAGATCAGAAAGCTAAGGTGGTGCCTGCCGACCCTTTCGCCTGTGCAGCTAGTAAGAGCGCTCAGACTCCAAAATACCTACCCCGGGGGCGCAGGACCTTTCATGCTCTCTACATGCCTTTGTCTAAGGCACTTCAGATCCTTGCCGAGAAGGGACACCTTAAACCCTTGGAGCCTCGGCCTCTCCCGAAGAATCTCCCTGCAACGCATGATGCTGCTCAATACTGTGCGTACCACCAGCAGACAGGCCATGCTACCGACAATTGCTTCCGCCTCCGTCATGAGGTGCAAGATTTGATTGACAATGAGGTTATCCTCCCACCCACCTCAGCGAAGTCTGTTACCACCGAGCTGTTGGACTTTGAGGATACTGCAAGTATGTAATCAGAAAGTAAACCACCTGCGGGCGGCATCTGGATGTATTTTGAATGTAGCGTCTGGCACGCATTTTTGAGTGGCTGTGAACGCTAGCTTTGTAAATCCTGGCTTGGGTATCGAGCCAGTCTTTTGTTTTGAGTCTGTCTCTTTGTCTTGAATCAGTCTTTTTGCTTAAGGGTCTGTCTTGTTGTATCGAGTCAGTCCCCTTTGTATATAATACCAGGTGATTCTGGGGTTATTGTCCCGAACGCCGTTTTGTCTTGTAATTACCTGTTTTTGTTTTTTGAGTCTGTTTCTACCGAGGGGCCAGTTACACCAACAAATCTGAATGAAACAGTTGTTGCTATCTCACTTTCATGCTTGCTTTCAACATAAGTGCCAGAGAATTTGATTGGGCTGACAGTACATCTCGCCCGCTCTCCTGTGCGCCAAACTCATTGCATTAACCTGAGTTTTTCAACAAAAAAAAACCCTTTTGAACACTGCGGTGATGAAAACGAAGAGGAAGGAATTCCTCGGGTTTTGCAAAATTTTGATCATTTTGAGAGAAAGAGAGGCGTGCTAAGCCTTTTAATGAATAAAATCATGCTTGTCGGCGTGAGTACTGAGAAGGATCCTGGCTTGATCCAGATTGGTTCCACACTATCTTCGGCACGAGCGATTTGTTGCTTTCTTAAAAACTTTTAAAAACAAATGTTTTACGTAGCCCTGTGAAGACTTGTGTGGAATCGCTCTTGAGATTGCGCAGCCTAGGATCGCTCTCAACCTCAAGATTCAACCCGTTCATTTTCCGACTTTGAACCCGTTCAGAACGTTCAGAAAGTTCAACGATCAAACGTCATGTAAGGCCCGCATGGCCAGATCAGAAGCAGCCCTCGAGCAGGAGGCATCAAAGCCGAATCAAAACGAGTAGATCTCACCAGAAGAAGCTCGTAGAGCAACCATGATGGATTCTTCTGCAAATCAATGCAACAGCCGTTCTCCTAGACACAGAGAGGCTTCAACTTCAAAAACCATTTGGCATGGACTTGTTACACTTTTACCCTTGAGAGGCTCGCTGGGCTAAAAACCCGGAAGGGCGACCCAGGCAAAAGTTAGAGCAAGAGAAAAATACAAAAAAGCAAAAAGCGAAAATACAAAAAAAAAAACAAAAAAAGAAAAGAAAAGAAAAATGCAAAAAAAAGAAAAAGAAGAAAAATTCAAAAAAGAAGAGAAAAGAAAAATGCAAAAAAAAAAAGAAAAAGAAGAAAAATTCAAAAAAGAAGAGAAAAGAAAAGCTCGCAAGGTCGAAAACCCGCATCGGGCACCTTGGCAAAAATTAGAGCCTGAAAAGTGAAGGTTAAAATACCCGAGTGTACCTTAACCGGAACTACGTAAGGCTTGATTCCCATGTTTGGGATACGTAGGCAACTTCATCATGAAGTCCAGCCCCCAACGCTTTCATAGCGTCTCAGTCCATTCAATGGTTTCAACTTCATCCCAAAGTCTAGTCGCCAACGCTTCCAAAGGCGACTGTGTCCATATATTTGTTGTGACCGTCTTCGTCATCGCTGTGTCCAAGAGCTCGACCACCGCCAATGAAGACTGTTTGCGGACTGCTGCGGCATCGTCCAAACAAGGGGCAACTTTCCGTTGCCACGAGTCGCTGTGAGCCGCCATTCAAACTAGGGGCAACTTTCCGTTGCCATCCACCCCCTTTAAACCAGGGGCAATTTTCCATTGCCTCCGATCCGAGGTTGCGCATCGCAAAGAGTAAGTTCCATGCTCATTGAGCATTGACTGTTTGAAAAATAGTTTTTGAAAATTTTTACTGAGGTTGACTATTTTCTCGAAAACTATCCCATTTTCCAAAACTGGACCATTGTCTTGGACCCAAAAAGGAAAATTTTCAGTGCTTGCAGCCTAACTTACATGATTTTCAAATCAAAAATCGAACAAGTACGTTAATCCGACTCTCATTTTGATCAAAACTGTTTTAGTAGAAAGCAAAAACAAAGAATGGTTAAAATGATGAACTAGGGGCACAGTTGAGTCAGGCGTTCTGTCTTTCCCCCGTCATCGACGTACTTGCCAGAAGAGCGCTCTACCCGCCAGAAGAAATAGCCGTGAGCTAACGGTGTGTAGACACCCCATTTTTGACCGTCCTCAAGACTTGGACGTCACCGTTTGAACACTCAGTGATCATCCATGTTTGTGTTCGTTTGGAGTTCCCGGAGGTCTCGGCTACGCGCCTTGCCTCAGGATCTCCGAACTCGACCGTTTAGTGTCTGGTTTTGCACCAAACACTTGTGTTTTGCCTTTGAGAGGCAGGGTAGGGCTTGTAGACCATCCCCATACACCACCGGCAGTGGCTAGAGGCCACCGGCTGGTTTTTGCTGCCACCGGCAATGTATATTGCCGGCCGGCACTATTTGTTGCCGGTCAGCACTATTTAGTGCCGGTCGGCACTACTTTTGGCCAAGATGGCATTTTTGGCCGGCCGACTACTGTGCATCTGCTTTTGCAGATATTTTTAAGACAGCTATCTTGCTTTTGCTCCCCTCCATACACGTGTATGGAGGGATCTCCCTCTTATGAAGCTTGTCTTGTAAGCTTTACAAGAACAAAAGCTTCTATATAGAGGGGGGTCTCTCTTGGCCTTAACGGTTAGAGACTTGAAACACTTGGGAGATATTTAGACAGCCATTGTTAGGGTTTGAGTTCTAGGGTTAGGGTTTGATACACCTTATCTCTCTCTTTTTCCCTCTTGTGTGTGTTTTAGTGTGTTTAGTCCATACTATTGCACACAAACACCTAGTGTTTCACCTTCCCTTAGCTACTGAGGTTCTAAGGGACTGATTTTGAAGTTTTGGTGTTGGATTCAAGCCAAGGGAGGCCATTGGAGCACCATTGTTGAAGGGGTCATCAAGGGTAAGAAACTCACACCTTTATTCCCCATTTTTGCATTGATTTTCTACCTATCTTAGAGTTGTTTTCGTGCTTATTGTATAACACAAAAAAGTTCTTTTTTTTAGTCCTCTTGATTGTTTATTAAGGTTGTTTTGTGGTTTGAGGGTGTTTGACCCCTCTTAGGCCTTGAAAGGCCTTATTTTCTGCTATTTTGTGCTAGTTTCGGGACTTTGGTGTTTGGGCCTCTTCACCACTGAAATCTTGAGGGATTTCAGTGGTGGAGATGGTGCCTTGAAGTCTCTAAAAGGAGAGGGCCACCCCCTCTCCTTGTTGTCCTTGAAAAGGGCATGTTTTGGCCTCTAAAGGGAGCCTATGTTTGAGTGTGTGTTGAGCATGTGTAGACTGTTTTTCATGCTTATTTTTCCATAATATAACATGATTTTAAATTGGTTTTGGTACTCCATGCATGCTTAGCATAGTTGCCATGTAATGCCTTGTGATTCCTTAACATGTCTTAGGTCGTGTGCCTTTGTTTCTAGCATGTTTTAGGCTTACATTTGTGAAGATTTTGTACTTATCTTGACATGTTTTAGGTCTGTCCATAAGTGTTTGGGTTGATTTTAACATGCTTAGTATAGCCACTTTGCATTCCGGCTTGTTGGCCTTAAGTATGTGCATGTATAGCATGACATCTTTGCATTGATTTGGTGATTTGGGGCCACCCTACATGTTATTTCAGTCCCAATTTCATGCTTGCATGACTACCTTGCATGCCTCTTTAATGCTTTGGAAGCATGTGTTGTATGCTCCATGTTTTGGTGATTATGCATGCCTTTGTTTTTGAGTCATTTGGATGCCATCTAAGTGATCCTTAGACCTTGTATTAATGTCCTAACACTTTGTTTTTGGTCAATAAGTTCATGCCATGTTTGGTCTTGCTAAGTGTAGTTCAATACTCCATTGGTTTGCTTTGAGCACTTAGGCCATTTGTTACATGCTTGGCTTGATTTATTGCTTGGTTTGGCACCATTTTTTAGCATGATTTTAGAGCTCATGTTGCATGCTAATTGTCCATGAAATCCCTTTGCGAGTGTGCTTGAATGTTGCTTGCTTAATGCTTGATGCTTGGACCATAACATGTGTATGCATGCATGTGTGTTTAGCCTCCATTTTTGGGCATTTTGGCCACTGTTTTAGGCCTATTTAGGGCTGCCTAATTCATGTTTAAGTCCATCCTCTATTTGGTTTGCATGGCCCCATGCTTGCTTGTATGCTTGCATAAGTTTGTTGCCATGCCATGTTGCATCCTTAGCTTGCATGCCTAAGTTGCATTGCATCCTGCATGCATGCCTTGTTCCTTGACTTGATGATAGGAATTGGGCCTTAGTTTGTTTGATTGGTTTGCATTTCATTTGACATGAAAGTTCCATACTTGATTCCTTGGGCCATCATGCATGGAAATGCGTGATTGGTGGTCCGAGAATCGAGGCACATGCCCCTTTGAGTCATTACCATGATAAGGGACATGGTTGGTGCGTATATGCCTTGAATTGTGCTGCCATGCTTTGCCTTGCCCTCTGTTGCTGTCAATTGCAGATTCTGCAGGAACACTCTGCCGACCAGCAGTGTAAAGTGCCGACCGACAATCATTTCTCTACCGACAGCTTCACTTTGTGCCGGTGGCCACATCCCACTACCGGTGGCAATTCCATGCAGCCGGTGATGTCTCCCAGCATCCAAGGAAGCAGTCCTGAGGTTTTGGCAGCCCCCAGAGGAGTGAAGAAAGGAAAACAGAGGCAGCCTAAGCATAGCGGTGCATTTCCCGAGACGGTTTTACTGCTTTTCTTAGCTTATTTAATTTGTTAATTAATTAGGCAGTTTGTAATATTAATTAGCTTGCGTAGTTAATTAATTTGTAATATTTATTCGGACCCTCCGAGTGAGGGCAATTGTGTAATAAGTGTGCGTGAGTGTGTGTATGTCTTCCAACCCCACGTCTTTCTTTCCTTTTATTTACCAGCTTATGATGGTTAGTATTAGGACATGTTTAATTTAGCATACCTTATGCTATGCATGCGTGCATTCATCCATTTGTTTTACATGCACCGGGCTCGGTACATCATTCTAACTGCATTTGTATTTCAATTCCGAATTGAATACGTGCATTAATTGATTGCATTTCACATGCCATGTTTAGATTAGCCGAGCCTATTCTAACTGCATCCTGTATGTGTTGCATTAGACATTTGAAAAAGAACTAGGATCACGCATGTTTGCTAACTAGTTTATTATTTTGGCACGGAGTACATTGTAAGTATTTATGCTTTAGCATACCGCATGCGTGTGAGTGTTGCCATGACAGTATGTTTGCCATGCGGCTAGATGCTTATATGAGATAAACTGTTTGAATGCTTGTGGGTGAAGGTTGGATTGTTTGAGTTGAAAAAACTCGTTGAAATCCGTATTTTAGCCTACTTGCGAGTAGCAAATTCCAAAACATTTTTTCAAAACAAACGGATATGCAATGCTTATTTCTAAAATAGGCAATCTAGTCTATACTTGTTTGCTGCGTGCATAACATAGTAAACGCTAGGCTAATAATTGGTTTAAGAACACATAACGTTTTCAAAATCGGATATCATGGTTAGTAGAGGCCGGTCTTCGGACCGGGCGAAAGGGGGTGCTCATAGCTAACCTTCCCCGATCATACCCAGGCTCCCGAGCCGAGACAACTCCGGTGATGACGGACATGTGGCCTTCGGCACCGAGTCAGGGTTTCCTAAATTCCCCCATAAAAAATATTTAGGTGGCGACTCTGTATCTGGCAAAGCAGTCCATGTTTGGCACTTCTTTTCAAAAAATCTGTTTCTCAAAACGATTTGCCAGATTTGGACTCTTTGGTTCAAGATTAAGAACCGTGACAACAATCGAGTCCGAACTGTAGCGAGGGTCCCTCGCGGACTTGTTACACGATGTTGAGCATGAACCCACACCTTTCTATTTATCCATCAATCACCCCGGGGAGGGATGAAAAATGAGAGAATGAAGAATAGAGAGGTGTAAGTTGAGAGAAAAGTGAGGAAAAGTAGGGGTGAGCATGGTCCGGATTGGACCGGATTGGGATAAAACCAGGACCAATCCGTTATTTACGGTTCCTAAAAAATTGGAACCAATCCAATCCGTTTAAATCATGGAACCAATCCGAACCAATCCATTTAAATACGGATTGGATCGGTTTAGGACCACGGATTCACATAATTAAATAACAAAAAAATATATATAACACTTGAATTTCATAAAAATATAAACATAGCGCTATATTAGTTCCATAATAGCAACATGTTTTTCTATAATAACGACATACTGTTCTAGAATTTAAACAACCATAAGAAAACTGGTTTCACCATAAGTATTTTGACCATTGCAAATTAAAACTTAAAACTAACAAACAAAAGTAATAAAAGAAGATATTATACGATTTTAGGTTTGAATTTAGATTTTACATAGAATAAGAAAAGATACTATGGGGGAGGATGTATAATAAAAATATAGACTATTTGTATACGGTCCGGATCGGTTCCAATCCGGAACCGTGGGATTCAATCCGGAACCAATCCGTGAACTACGGATTTTTAATTATTCAATCCGGAACCGAACCACGGATTCAAAAAATCAATCCAAACCTATCGGATTGGACTGGACTGGATCGGATTACGGATTTCACGGATTCCTTGCTCAGCCCTAAGGAAAAGGGTTTTGAGAGAAAATCCGAGCTCGAGAGTCGAGTGATGTGAGAATCACAAATCAGAAGGAGGTGGGAAACAATACCCAGATTGAACTGGCTCCTCGTGGTCCGAGGTCCCCCATCTTCGCTAACGTGTCTGTATGTCGTGTCTTTTGTTTTGTATATCTCAACCTTTGTTTTAGGTCTTTTTCGAGCGTGTCTCGTTGTGTTTAGGTTGTGTACCTATATTTGAGTCCTCCCCGCTGTGTTCAGTTGTAAGCTCGATATCCCGGTTTGAAAAACCCTCATTCGATTTCAAAAATCATTTACACTCGGAATGCTGTGCCATTCTCTACATTTGAACGTGTTTCAACTCCAATCGGTTCCATCTTTGAGCTCCGTCTTGTCAGATTGGGCTGTTTGTTCGGGGTGTGCTATGTGCAGAATGAACCGAATGCTGTGTTATGGGCTGTATGCAGATTAATCCCCACAGAGTAAGGGCTGTGTGTCCAAGAATCAGGCAGTGGGTTGCTTGGGTTATTTTGCTGTTGGCTGTTTAATTATCTGATTATTACAGTGCAAGTGTTCAATTTTCAGATAACCAATCAATTTCATTTACATTGAGGTGTAACATGATGGAATGCGATGCAATACATGAGATATGTAAATGTAACACTTTTTGAGCAAAAATCTGTTCATTTCATAATCTTTTTCAAGTACAAAGTTTTGAGGAAAACAAAATCTGCCTGCGGCAGTACCAAGTATCCTGACTATCAAAAAGGAAAAGTACAAGAAAGAAAAGAAAAACAACAAAAATCTATGTCCAGCGACTCCAGGGGCCATCAGTCTGTCCTGGTCCTCTTCCTGGACGAGGGTCCAGGAGCATCATCAGCATCGTCGTCAGAGCCTGAGCTAGAACCGCCTCCGGTCTCCTCCTCCGATGACTCGGACTCCGCCTCTGCCTCCGCCTCTGACTCCTCGTCATCATCATCATCCGGGACTGGAGCTCGCGAGCTACTCCCGACGTAAGTACGCCCCGCCTTCGAGCGGGGGAATACTCAGCCCTCCTCATCTCTCCCTCGGGCAGGGACGGAAGGTCCAGCTGGAGCGCCTCCTGCCATAGGAATCTGAAAAGGAGGCTGAAAAAGTACACAAAAGGCAAATGCATCAGTATACCGTGAGCAGTGTATCAGTGCAGAATACAGTGTATGAGTACAGTGTGTGTATGTCGTAGGCAGTTTAACAGTACAGAATACAGTGCATGAGTACAGTGTGTGTATGCCGTGGGCAGTTTAACAGCAGAATGCAGTGTATGAGTACAGTGTATGAATGCCATGAGCAGTTTATCAGTGCAGAGTACAGTGCAGAATGCAGTGTATGCAGTGTATCAGATGCTGTGAGATCAGTGTATCAAGTGTTGTGCAGTGCATTAGATTATGTGAAGCAGTGTATGAATGGTTTGAGGCCAGTGTCAGAAGAACATACCGGAATGCTGTAGAGGGCCAGAAGATCGAAGGTCCGCTGGAGCATCCCCATCATGGAGGCATTCATCTCCAATGACTGTCGGGTATACCCAGAAGAAGCCTGCAAAAGTATCAGATGCATCAATATTCTGTGGAATATCAAATAAACTGAAATGAAATGAATATACAAAAGTACAGTAATACATACCGGAGGCAAGTCGGGGACACCGACGAACTCGTGATCAGTTGGCGAAGGGGCAAAGGGGATTTGATAGGTCGCCCCACCCTGCCCCCGGAAAGTCAGTACAGCAGGCAGGGCGGGCCAACCAGCCTCCCGTCCTCCCTGAGCTCCGCCCCGGCCACAGACTCGAGCCCTCCTCGAAGCTCCCACTCCAGCTCCTACTCCTGCCTCAGCCGCTGGCACCGCAGGCCTAGCCCCCTCCGCTCGACGGCCCCCGCTCAGAGGTCGCATCAGGTACATCTGCACGTACTCCTGGTAGTCGCCGGTGCCTCTGAAGCGGGCCTCCTCCCAGCCGATAGTGAAATCGTCCATCTGCTCGGTCGTGAGCCCCTCGGTCTCCCTCATATCCGCAGGAGGGTGAACCGGGACTATCTGCTCAGGTAACCCTAGGGTCTGGTGTAGGAAACGCTCCCCCAGGTACCAAGCCCGACAGACCGGGCCCTCCAACAAGATCCGAAAACGTGAGGTCTCATCGGCACCGGCAAACCGATCTCGAGTCACAGCTGGCAACGGAGCCCAAGGCTGCCAGGTGATCTGAAAATGCAACACAGTTCGTTATCTACTGTTATTGAAATATGCAGTGGAAAGGCAAAGCTTAAATAAACTGTAAGTAAAACATACCTCGGCGGGGGTAATGGTGTCGAAGTATCGACGGAAAAAGCCGAATGTCTCTCGTGGCCTCCAGGTGCATCTCCCGTCAAAACGACGTGAAAAGGGGACGACCAGAGGAGTCTCTGTGATTGGTACAGAAGCGTGCCTAGGAAAGTAGGCGTAAACCCACAATTGCAAGGTAAATACCAGTGCATTTATCAGATAAAGCAGAATACAGAATAAAGCAGAAATGGCAGAGCCGTGTGTTATGCAGTGTATTGTGTACAGTGTACAGTGTGAGCAGTGTACAGTCAGTGTAAAGCAGAGCGTATGTGTGTGTCGTGTGTACAGTATACAGCAAGTATAGAGCAGACTACAGTGTGTACAGTGTACAGACTACAGAAAATATAAAGCAAAAATGAAAAGCGGAGAAGAAATGTACCTCCCAAGCCCGCCAATAGCCTCCGAGCAACTGGCCGCTACCGCGGGAAGCCGAGCTCATATACCCATAGAGGGTGGCCAGAGCGGCGCCACCCCAGTCGTAGTGCAAAATGTCCCGGATGTCCACCAGTGCGCTGAGAAGGCAGAGAGGCACGGTGTTCGCCCGGTCGGCGAAGATGGTCGTCCCAAATAAGAACATGAGGAAGCCGCGGGCGTACCTCTCCTCGGCCTCCGGGGTCATCGGATCTGCATCACCGAGAGTGGGCTGGACCTAAACTGTACCTCGAACCAGGAGTACCGCACAAAACCTGGGCGAGCAAGAGGTGGGGCCTCCCCCAGCAGATGGACCTGAGCGGCGATCCACTCGTCCATATCAATATCAAAGGGGATCGGATCACCCCCTACCCCGATGCCTGTGAGCATCGAGAAGTCGTAAGGGGTCATCATCATGTCCCCTGCTGTGGAGAAGTGAAATGAATCGGTGGTGTCCCACCACCTCTCCGCCAGAGCGGCGAGTAGAGGTCTGCAAGTAGTGAGTCGCGAGAGCCCTCGGCAGAAGGCGCCGAAACCCGCCCGGTCCACTATGCGACGGACCGCGTCAGGGAGCTCGTTGTACCACTCCCGAGCGCCAGTGTTCCCATACCCGCAGATGGTATGGGAACCCTCCTGTAAACAGAAAATAACAATGGCAAGACAACATTCAAAATACAGCTTTAAAAAGCATACAGATGTAGCATGCGTGCAAGTTTAACAGATTTTAAACAAATACCGGGTACCGGTGTGCTTACAGTGAACTACGGCGTGTGATGTATCAGCGTGTTTTGGTGGTTCAGTACAGATGTAGCATGTGTTCAAGTTTAACAGATTTAAACAAATACCGAGTGCCGGTGTGCTTACAGTGAACTACAGCGTGTGATGCGTCAGCGTGTTCGGGTGGTTCAGTACAGTATAGCATGTGTGCATACGTTCAGATTCAAGCAGATATCGAGTACCAGTGTGTATACAATGTGCGCCATGTGTTTGGGTGATTCAGGGCTAGTGTAGTGTGTGTGCATGTGTCAGTTTCAAGCAGATATAAGTTGTATGTATGTTTACAGTCAACTACGGTATACGGCATATCAGCTAAAGCAGTTAAAGAGCATAAATAAGCTACGACAGTTTTTGTGCCCTACATTGCAGAAAGTAAAGAACAGGAAAGAGAGTTACCTCGGAAATGCCGAAGGACAGGTGAGAGGTAGGCTCGCGCAGCAACAGCTCGGGTGGCACGTGCCTCTCGAAGCTCCGAAACTGGCGGAGTCCGTCGAGGGGCAGAACATGGATCGCCGGCCGGTAGGTCGCCGGGTCGAACGGGCGCTCGCGCAAGGGTAGGAGCTCGACCTCGGGATCCATCTCGTGGTCCGGGGGAGTCCCACCGCGTGGAATGTCGTCGGCCATGACAAAAATCGTGAGAAAATAGCCGTAGGAAGGAAAACCAGGCTAGAATACGAAGAGTCAACCAAAAAGTCAACTCCCGGGAAGGCCAAGAATGACCGAAAAGGCCGGGATGTGAAATGGCACGGAAATCAAGAGAAAATTAAGGGGAACAAACTCCAAAAAGGCGGGAATGGCAAACGAGGCACCGAAACGAAGATGTGTTCGGTTGAAAATGTCCGAAACGCGAAGGGAATCGCGAATCCGACGACGAAACGGGCGTAGAACGCGAAGAAACGGGCGAAAAAAGAGAGAAAAACACTCTAGAGAGAGAGAGAGTGAGAGTTTTCGGCGGAAGGGAAGTGAGAAAATAGGGTTTGAAACCCTATTTTAAAACACCCGAAGTGAATTGCCGAAACTGCCCCGACTCAGGAACTGTTTGCCGGTCGGCAACATTTTGTGCCGGCCGGCACAATATTGTGCCGATGGATTTATTTCACAGCCGGTGGCCTCCCCTCCCGGCCGGTGGTGTTCCCACAGCCTTATTTAGGCCATATGAGAAGTTTTTGGTCTTCATAGCTCAAGAAAGTACAAGAAAGTGCATCTCCGACGCTCAACCGGTCTCCGCTTTGACCTCGGGCCGTGTCTTCTGTGCGTGGCACTCGAATTTGTGCAAGGTGTATCCTTTTTGTATCCTTTTAAATTCAAAAGTTTCCCCTTGTGCGTTGCACGCGTTCATCGCACTACTTCGGTGCATTACATCGCGCTGTCATGAGCCTCACATTCGCATTGTTATGCACATCTCTCATGCATTATCATTGCATTTTTTATTCCATGCATTGTCATGCATTCCGAAACACGTGCGTTGTTACGCATTTTAGTCCATTCCGTGTGGCATGCGTGTCACACTTAGCATCATCTTACATTCCGTGTGGCATGCGTGCTACACTTGCATCATTTTGCATCTTATGAGGCATGCGTGTCTCATTTATTTCATTTGTATTATTTTGCATCGGCATGCGTGCCCCATTTGCATCGGCACGCGTGCCTTATTTTCATCGGCATGCGTGTCTCATTTCCATTGGCACGCGTGTCTTATTTTCATCGGCATGTGTGTCACTTTTTCATTGGCATGCGTGTCGTCATTTGCATAGAGCATGCAATCAGTCGCACTGTTTTGTGCATTTCAATCGATCGCACTGTTTTGTGCATTGCATTTCAATCGCGCTGTTTAGCGCATCGCACTGTTTTGTGCAGTTTAATTGTTCGCGCTGTTTTGCGCATCGCACTATTTTGTGCAGTTTATTGTTCGCGATGTTTTGCGCATCGCACTGTTTTGTGCAGTTTATTGTTCGCGCTGTTTTGCGCATCGCACTGTTTTGTGCAGTTTAATTGTTCGCGCTGTTTTGCGCATCGCACTGTTTTGTGCAGTTTAATTGTTCGCGCTGTTTTGCGCATCGCACTGTTTTGTGCAGTTTATTGATCGCGCTGTTTAGCGCATCGCACTGTTTTGTGCATTACATTTCATTCGCGCTATTTTGCGCACCTTCATCGCACTGTTTTGTGCATTTCAAAATCACTCGCGCTATTTTGCGCACCGCATCGCACTGTTTTGTGCACCTCACTTGCATCTTGCATGTATCCTATCGCACTATTTTGCGCACCTTGCTTGTACTTGTTAGTACATTGCATTGTTTTGAATACGAACCGGCTTCGCGTAGCGTATAAGTCCAATTTTCAAAATTTTGCGTTCCGTGTGGCATATGTGTCACACTTGCATCATTTTGCATCTTATGAGGCACGCGTGTCTCATTTGTTTCATTTTGCATTCTGTGTGGCATGCGTGTCACACTTGCATCATTTTGCATCTTATGAGGCACGCGTGTCTCATTTGTTTCATTTTGCATTACGTGTGGCATACGTGTCACACTTGCATCATTTTTGCATCTTATGAGGCACGCGTGTCTCATTTGTTTCATTTTGCATTCCGTGTGGCATGCGTGTCACACTTGTATCATTTTGCATTTTATGAGGCACGCGTGTCTCATTTGTATCATCTTGTATCATGCTTCATTTGCATAGGCATGCGTGCCTCATTCTTGCATTGTTCCGCACATTGCCACGGTCTGGCGAGACCTTAAACACGCACGGTCTAGGAGACCTTAAATTCTTGGAAGGTGCGAAACCTTCAGCACATTGACGTGTGCAGTTTGCATACATTTTGCATCCCGGTCTAGGAGACCCTAAATCCTCTGAAGGTGCAATTCCTTTGGTGTTTGTCGTGCCCGAACGACTTTTGGTGGTCTGGTAAAGCCACCTACCTATGTTTGCGGTAAGTTCCTAGAAGACCAACTGGGACGGTGAAAACTAGAGTTCGAACGGCTTATGCCTAGAACACAAAGGTTCGGGAATTCCGAGACTAAAGTCTGGTTTAAATACCCAGGGGTGTACCCTCGGCTTGAAATTTGTATGGAAGCCCCATAGATTGAGGCGGCGTGTCTACGCCTCAGTTCTAGATACTGAACCAACCTAGTATATCGCCTTGTTGGTAAGTGTCACGACCCAAACCCGGCCCTATGGGTTTAGCACCGTAACCGGCCAGTAATCCGAGATTACCGAAGGCCTGTTTAACAGTAATGCAGTAAAACAGAGTACAGGGCCTGGCGGAAGCCAATACAGTAATTAAACAATGCCCAATGAGCTGTGACAGTCTGTATGCCAAAAAGATTTTTCATGCATTCATACATATACAAACAGTACGGAACAGTATGTACAATATTGACATCCATTCAAACTGGGGACTCAACCCTACATAACCGTACAGAAAACATTCCGTCTGTACAAACAGTACGGTCTATACAAAACAGTGAAACAGTACAGAAGGGGGAATTGTAAAAGACCCCTAAGCCTTAACAGGTAGGCTCGGAACCTCGCAGTGAGGCACATAGGCTGGCTTGACAAAACTGGAGTCTAACCCGCGCTCCTAGCTCCGGTCTGGTACCTGTACACCTACATATATATATATGAGCAGTGAGCTAAAGCCCAGTGAATAACATAAAGCGTAAAGGGGTTTAGAATGAATGTCCTTACAGTAATGAAAACAGTTCAATTCAATCAGTATTTCAGTTGTTCAGTACAGTAAACAGTCATATGTGGTACATCCATTAGTATAACAGTAACAGTAGGTCTTAAAAGACCGAACAGTAATGATGGCCATCAGTCAGTAAACAGTAGTGGCTCCACGAGGGAACCGACAGAGATCTCTGTAACAGTAACAGTAAACCGTAGGTACTAAGGATGCCACAGTACAGTTCAGAAATAAAGGACATACATTCATTCAGTAATACCAGTTCAGTAAACAGTTCAGTTCAGTATTCAAAAGATATCAGTTGAACATATCTTTACACATTTGTTACTCACAAAGTTCTGGGCTACAGTATGCTAGAGCGTGTCTCCCCAGTTGCCAACCCTACACAGTTCACAGGTTGAACACACTAAGCTACACAGTTGGGAAATCTCATAACTTAATCCCTAATTTGCCTTGGTGTGTTCTACAATGATATCCTCATCAAGATGCCTTAAACTAGGCCTAAGAATGCCTAGGATGGGATGAGGATGCAAAAATACACTTAGAAAATATTTCGCAAAGTTTGCTGAAAATAGGAGCCTCGCTCGAGCGAGACTTTCTACGCTCGAGCGTAAGTCCAAAATCAAAGGCTTCGCTCGAGCGAGGAATCCTTCGCTCGAGCGGTCTGCAAAACAGTAAAAGTACTGGATGCTGAAATTTTACGCGCGATGGTCGCTCGATGGTCGCTCGAGCGGAGCCCTGGACAAAGGTGCTCGATCGAGCGGGGAATCCTTCGCTCGAGCGAGGAAGCCAAATCTGGAATTTCCAGATTTGCCTCCCAAGCTCAAACCAAGCATTCAACCACTCCAAACTCGACCTCTTGGGCCCAAATTCTGGAAAACATAACTAAATTCAATGTATAACAAGTTTCAAAGCTCAATTTATGAATTCAAGCCCCAAAGGTGAGTCAATTAAAACCACATTCAAACCCATTTTCAAGAATAACATTCAAACATGTCATGTATGAGTTTTAAACCAAATTAAAGCTCCAAAGCTTGATCAAATGAGCTCATTTCTTTTCAAACCAGTTGGAAACATGGTCTATAACAACAATGTGAGCATGCATGTACTAATGTCCATGCAATCAACCTCAAAATGCAACAATACTAACATGCATGCATGAAATGAGTTCCAAATCAACACAATGAACCAATTCTAGACTTGAATCACTAGAGGCTCAAGAATCTAACATGAATGAGCTCAAACACAACAAAGAGGGGTTGAATTCCTTACCTAGAGCTTTAGTTACAAGGTGAGGAAGTTAAATTTGCAACCTATGTTCCAATTCCTTCAATTTCCAAGCAATTCACAAGGTAGAACTCAATTTCTCTCCCTCTCCCTCTCTTGGTCGGTTAAGCACAAGAAAATGGTTGAGCAAATGTGTTTTGATTCAAGTATAAGGCTCAAGTGTGTGTATATGAGATAGTGGCAAAATGGTAAATATGGCAAACTCTTTAATTGGCTTATTTTAATCCAATTTAATCATACCTAATCAATTTTCAGATAATTGTACAATAAAATCACATAAATTACAAGGGTCACAGAACACTAATCGGTTTCAGATTCGGCTGCCGATAAGGCCTTCAATTAGCAGTTTAAACATATGAACATGAACAGATAATCATACAGTCAAACAGATATAATGCAATTTAACTCACATATACTCAATCAATTCGGTTTCCAGTTTCAGTCAGTCAGTTCAGTACTTTTAATCAGTTCAATTATCAGTCAGTTATCAGTCAGTATCCGTTTCGTTTAACAGTAATCGGTGATTGTCGGTAATCAATCAGTCATTAATCAGTAAACAGTATGGGGGTTGTTACAGTCTCCCCTCCTTATAAAGAGTTTAGTCCTCTAAACTCGAGTTACCTTCATTCTGGAAGAAAACAGGATTCAGTGGAAACAGTTCGGGATATCGTTTAGCCATGTCATCTTCCCTTTCCCAAGTGGCATACACGCCACCATGGTTCTGCCAGTCAACTTTCACTAACGAGATCTCTTTGTTCCTCAGTTTCTTGATTCGTCTGTTTACAATCTGTATAGGCCGTTCCTCGTAAGTGTAGTCATCACTCAACACTACGTGGGTAGGCTCTATTATATGGAAGGGATCCCGGAGATAGTCTCTCAACATAGAGATGTGGAAGACGTTATGCATGTGCTCCATTTCAGGAGGAAGCGCAACTTGATACGCCACCGGATTGATTTTCTCAATGATCTCGTATGGTCCGACGTATCTCGGTGCTAACTTTCCTTTGACTCCGAAACGAGTCTGGCCTTTCATTGGTGTCACTCTCACAAAAACGTGATCACCCACTTCATACTCTCTGTCCCGTCTTCTGACATCTGCATAACTTTTCTGTCTACTCTGTGCAGTTTTCAGTCTTTACTGTATCAGTTTCACTTTTTCAGTTGTTTCATACACAATCTCGGGCCCAAGCAAAGGCCCATCTCCAACTTCTGCCCAGCAAATTGGAGATCTACATTTTCTGCCATACAATGCCTCAAAAGGCGCCATACCAATACTCGAATGGTAGCTGTTGTTGTAGGCGAATTCAGCTAAGGGCAAGTGACTTTCCCAGTTTCCCTGATAATCAAGGACACACATTCTCAATAAATCCTCCAGAGTTTGGATGGTCCTTTCTGATTGGCCATCTGTCTGAGGATGATAGGCACTACTCAGTCTCAGTTCAGTACCCAGTGCAGTTTGTAGGCTTTGCCAAAACCTCGATGTAAACTTCGAATCCCTGTCAGAAACAATAGACACAGGCACTCCATGCAGTCTTACAATTTCATCAATATAAATAACAGCCAATTTGTCCGCATTATAAATCGTCTTGACAGGTAAGAAGTGAGCAGATTTGGTTAGTCTATCAACAATAACCCAAATTGAATCCATACCTTTTCTGGAGCGAGGTAATCCCACAATGAAATCCATCGTGATATGCTCCCATTTCCACTCTGGTATGGGTAGGGGTTGCAATAATCCGGCAGGTCGCTGATGTTCAGCTTTGACCTGTTGGCAATGAAGACATTTGGATACAAAATCAGCAATTTCTTTCTTCATTCCCGGCCACCAGAAATTCTGTTTCAGATCTTGGTACATTTTCGTATTCCCCGGATGGATAGACAATCTTGAGTTGTGGCCCTCTTGCAGAACTCTTCTTTTCAGTTCAGTATCATTTGGTACACACAGTCTTTCATGAAATTTCAGTACATTGTTCTCGAATTTGAATCCCGGTCTCGGTTTAGATTCTCTTTCTTCGATGATCTTCTTCAAGAAGTCATCCAGTTGCTGTTTCTCTTTAATCTCTTCAACCAGTGCCGGTTGAGCAGAAATAGCAGCTAAGGTTCCACCTTGTTCTCTCAAAACAATTTCTATTTCAGATTTTTCAAGGTCACAAAGCAACTCTTTCTGTCCGGTGAGCAAACATGCTAAGTTTCCAATCGATTTCCGGCTCAATGCATCGGCAACGGTATTGGCTTTTCCCGGATGGTACAATATCTGTAGGTCATAGTCTTTAATCAGTTCCAGCCATCTCCGCTGTCTCATATTCAGTTCTTTCTGTGTGAAGAAATACTTTAAACTCTTGTGGTCGGTGTATACTTCACATGTCACCCCGTAGAGATAGTGACGCCAGATTTTTAGTGCAAATACTACTGCAGCAAGTTCCAGATCATGGGTCGGGTAGTTCTTTTCATGTGGTCTCAGTTGTCGGGAAGCATAAGCAATAACTCTCCCATTCTGCATTAAAACACACCCCAGACCCTTATGAGAAGCATCACTAAATACAGTATAACCATCCGTACCTGAAGGTAAGGTAAGAACTGGTGCAGTCACTAATCGAGTTTTCAACTCCTGGAAGGCAGATTCCCTTTGGTCAGTCCAGTCAAATGATGTCCCCTTCTGAGTTAACTGAGTCAATGGTAGAGCAATTTTGGAGAAATCTTTGACAAATCTTCTGTAATATCCAGCCAATCCCAAAAAGCTTCGGACTTCAGTCACATTTGTTGGTCTAGGCCAGTTCACTACAGCTTCAATTTTCTGCGGATCAACAGAAATTTCATCTTTGCTAACAACATGCCCCAAAAACATAACATGGTCAAGCCAAAATTCACATTTAGACAGTTTAGCATACAGTTTCTGTTCTCTTAAGGTTTGTAGGGCAAGTCTCAGATGATGTTCATGCTGTTCTATGCTTTTGGAGTAAATCAATATGTCATCGATAAATACAACAATAAAGTCATCAAGGTACGGTTTAAAAATTCTGTTCATGAGGTCCATAAAGGCAGCAGGGGCATTCGTGACTCCAAAAGGCATAACCAAAAATTCGTAGTGTCCATACCTTGTTCTAAAAGCAGTTTTATCAATGTCTTCCGGTTTAACCTTCAGTTGATGATACCCCGATCTGAGATCAATCTTAGAAAACACTTGTGCACCCTGTAACTGGTCAAATAAATCATCAATGCGTGGCAATGGGTATTTGTTCTTTACAGTTACCTTATTCAGTTCACGGTAGTCAATGCACAGTCTCAGTGAGCCATCTTTCTTCTTTACAAACAAAACTGGTGCACCCCATGGTGAGGTACTGGGTCTGATGAACTTTTTGTCTAACAGTTCTTGCAGTTGCACTTTCAGTTCTTTCAATTCAGTTGGAGCCATTCGGTATGGAGCTTTAGAAACTGGTTGTGTTCCGGGAATCACATCAACGGTAAATTCAATCTCCCTGAAAGGATGGCAGTTTCATTGTACTGAACTTCTGGGTCAAAGCAATAATATCCCCATCATTCACATTCACATTAGGTTCCGGCTGTACCGGAGGAGGAGGAGGTGGAGGAGGCTGTTGGTTCTGTTGTTGTTCCAGTCTAGCAGTTATCAGTTCTATCATTCTTTCCATTCTTTCCATTCTTTCCTCGGTAGACGAGGATTCAGGTTCATTTGCATTGTCCATTTCACTATAAGCAGTTATAACAGTTTTAAACATAAGCAGTCATTTGTTTAACAGTTTACCACATTAGCATGCATTCAGTCATAACATATCCACACACTTATCATGCTCATGAGATGCCCTAATGACTTTTCTAGGACACCCTATAGCTCATTTGGACACGTGTGTGCGGTATAACTCGTGGTAAGTATCGCTCTGATACCACTCTGTCACGACCCAAACCCGGCCCTATGGGTTTAGCACCGTAACCGGCCAGTAATCCGAGATTACCGAAGGCCTGCTTAACAGTAATGCAGTAAAACAGAGTACAGGGCCTGGCGGAAGCCAATACAGTAATTAAACAATGCCCAATGAGCTGTGACAGTCTGTATGCCAAAAAGATTTTTCATGCATTCATACATATACAAACAGTACGGAACAGTATGTACAATATTGACATCCATTCAAACTGGGGACTCAACCCTACATAACCGTACAGAAAACATTCCGTCTGTACAAACAGTACGGTCTATACAAAACAGTGAAACAGTACAGAAGGGGGAATTGTAAAAGACCCCTAAGCCTTAACAGGTAGGCTCGGAACCTCGCAGTGAGGCACATAGGCTGGCTTGACAAAACTGGAGTCTAACCCGCGCTCCTAGCTCCGGTCTGGTGCCTGTACACCTACATATATATATATGAGCAGTGAGCTAAAGCCCAGTGAATAACATAAAGCGTAAAGGGGTTTAGAATGAATGTCCTTACAGTAATGAAAACAGTTCAATTCAATCAGTATTTCAGTTGTTCAGTACAGTAAACAGTCATATGTGGTACATCCATTAGTATAACAGTAACAGTAGGTCTTAAAAGACCGAACAGTAATGATGGCCATCGGTCAGTAAACAGTAGTGGCTCCACGAGGGAACCGACAGAGATCTCTGTAACAGTAACAGTAACAGTAAACCGTAGGTACTAAGGATGCCACAGTACAGTTCAGAAATAAAGGACATACATTCATTCAGTAATACCAGTTCAGTAAACAGTTCAGTTCAGTATTCAAAAGATATCAGTTGAACATATCTTTACACATTTGTTACTCACAAAGTTCTGGGCTACAGTATGCTAGAGCGTGTCTCCCCAGTTGCCAACCCTACACAGTTCACAGGTTGAACACACTAAGCTACACAGTTGGGAAATCTCATAACTTAATCCCTAATTTGCCTTGGTGTGTTCTACAATGATATCCTCATCAAGATGCCTTAAACTAGGCCTAAGAATGCCTAGGATGGGATGAGGATGCAAAAATACACTTAGAAAATATTTCGCAAAGTTTGCTGAAAATAGGAGCCTCGCTCGAGCGAGACTTTCTACGCTCGAGCGTAAGTCCAAAATCAAAGGCTTCGCTCGAGCGAGGAATCCTTCGCTCGAGCGGTCTGCAAAACAGTAAAAGTACTGGATGCTGAAATTTTACGCGCGATGGTCGCTCGATGGTCGCTCGAGCGGAGCCCTGGACAAAGGTGCTCGCTCGAGCGGGGAATCCTTCGCTCGAGCGAGGAAGCCAAATCTGGAATTTCTAGATTTGCCTCCCAAGCTCAAACCAAGCATTCAACCACTCCAAACTCGACCTCTTGGGCCCAAATTCTGGAAAACATAACTAAATTCAATGTATAACAAGTTTCAAAGCTCAATTTATGAATTCAAGCCCCAAAGGTGAGTCAATTAAAACCACATTCAAACCCATTTTCAAGAATAACATTCAAACATGTCATGTATGAGTTTTAAACCAAATTAAAGCTCCAAAGCTTGATCAAATGAGCTCATTTCTTTTCAAACCAGTTGGAAACATGGTCTATAACAACAATGTGAGCATGCATGTACTAATGTCCATGCAATCAACCTCAAAATGCAACAATACTAACATGCATGCATGAAATGAGTTCCAAATCAACACAATGAACCAATTCTAGACTTGAATCACTAGAGGCTCAAGAATCTAACATGAATGAGCTCAAACACAACAAAGAGGGGTTGAATTCCTTACCTAGAGCTTTAGTTACAAGGTGAGGAAGTTAAATTTGCAACCTATGTTCCAATTCCTTCAATTTCCAAGCAATTCACAAGGTAGAACTCAATTTCTCTCCCTCTCCCTCTCTTGGTCGGTTAAGCACAAGAAAATGGTTGAGCAAATGTGTTTTGATTCAAGTATAAGGCTCAAGTGTGTGTATATGAGATAGTGGCAAAATGGTAAATATGGCAAACTCTTTAATTGGCTTATTTTAATCCAATTTAATCATACCTAATCAATTTTCAGATAATTGTACAATAAAATCACATAAATTATGAGGGTCACAGAACACTAATCGGTTTCAGATTCGGCCGCCGATAAGGCCTTCAATTAGCAGTTTAAACATATGAACATGAACAGATAATCATACAGTCAAACAGATATAATGCAATTTAACTCACATATACTCAATCAATTCGGTTTCCAGTTTCAGTCAGTCAGTTCAGTACTTTTAATCAGTTCAATTATCAGTCAGTTATCAGTCAGTATCCGTTTCGTTTAACAGTAATCGGTGATTATCGGTAATCAATCAGTCATTAATCAGTAAACAGTATGGGGGTTGTTACAGTAAGATAGGGAAAGTTGCAATCATAGTCGTTGCATCATAGTGCATTGTCATGCATTTCCATTGTAGCTTGCATGCATTCATTGCATTTTCCCCAGTAGATCGCATCATATTGCATTGTCATGCATTTTGTAAATATCCATTCCATTGCATATTTGTAAGTATTGTATTGTAGTTTGCATGCATGCATTGCATCACGCCTTCCACCTATGGCTTGCGCCTTTCCATGTTGAGCTTGGTCTGGTATGTGCCCTTACTTTTCATGTTAAAACGCAGTTCTGCATGTGTACGCGCCTATTCCACGCTGGTATGTTGGTTTGAGGGTTGCGGCATCTTTTCTGTGTTAGACATGGCTCGTATGCGTACATGCCTTTCCTAGGCAAGATTTGGTTTGGCCCGCGTGCCATATCCATTGCATCGTAGATCGCATGCATTCATTGCATCACCTTCCATTTATGGCTTGCGCCTTTCCATGGTTGAGCTTGGTCTGGTATGTGCCCATACTTCTCGTGTCGAAGCATAGTTCAGTAGACCGTTCTGTGTTAGACGTGGCTTGTATGCGTACATGCCCTACCTAGGCAAGATTTGGTTTGGCCCGCATGCCATATTCATTTCCATTACATCGTAGTATAATTTTTGCATCCGGCATTAGGATCATTGTCCTTTCTCCAGCGGGTCGTTTCCCCACTTATGTCATTCCCCCCAAATACTTGTTCTTGTGTCTGTCTACAATGCTCATAGTTCAGTTGACCGTTCTATGGTAGACAGACTTGTTACCTCCATCAATCTATTTGACATAGGTGTGGTTTCGAACCACTTGTGATTGGATCGTGATTCAATTGCTTTGCATTCTAGTTTGCATTGTTTCAATTACATTGCATCTTGATTTGCATTGTTTATACATTGTTTTGTATATATTGCATATCATTTTGCATCCATTCTTGCATTGTCATGCATGTTGCTAACAATATTGTACCTGTTAAGTTTGTTTTCTTTTCAGGCACGATATTGTATGTACGGTTCATTTGAAGCTAGTGCAACCAGACGAGCCGCACAGGTATTATATCCTCCAAGTGAGACGTATTGAGAATTGCATAATTCTCTTACATCCTTTCTGCATTGTAGTGTAGTTTGGTGTATGCTGGCTTAAAACTGTCGCATGTTTTGCTTCGTTACAGCTTTCTTTGCATGATCATAAGTTATGTCCGGCTCTGTGCATTGTCTTGCATTTTGCCCCTGCCTTCGGGCGCATATCTTGTTTGTCTTGCATGTTTGTCTGAGTCTTCGGCCTTGTCAAAAATGGGTTGTCTCTGGGCTTTGACATTCACTCCCGTCATTGTTATGACTTTCGAGTTCTGTCAAAGAGGGGCAACTGTAGACACCCCATTTTTGACCGTCCTCAAGACTTGGACGTCACCGTTTGAACACTCGGTGATTATCCATGTTTGTGTTCGTTTGGAGTTCCCGGAGGCCTCGGCTCGCGCGCTTTGCCTCAGGATCTCCGAACTTGACCGTTAGTGTCTGGTCTCACACCAAACACTTGTGTTTTGCCTTGGAAGGGCAGGGAATGCCTTGTGAGGCATCCCCATACACCACCGGCAGTGGCTAGAGGCCACCGGCTGGTTTTTGCTGCCACCGGCAATGTATATTGCCATTGCCGGCCGGCACTATTTGTTGCTGGTCAGCACTATTTAGTGCCAGTCGACACTCTTTTTTGCCAAAATGGCATTTTTGGCCGGCCGACTACTGTGCATCTGCTTTTGCAGATATTTTAAGACAGCTGTCTTGCTTTTGGCTCCCCTCCATACACGTGTATGGAGGGATCTCTCTCTTGGAAGCTTGTCTTGTAAGCTTTACAAGACAATAAGCTTCTATAAAGAGAAGGCTTGTCTCTTGGCTTGAGAGGTTAGAGACTTTAGACATTTTAGAGACAAAAAAACACAGAGAGAAGCTCTGGTTTTTTAGGGTTAGGATCCATACATATCCTATCTCTCTTTTTCTCTCTTTGTGCTCTAGGTGTTTTGTGTCTTACTATTGCACACAAACACCTAGTGTTTCACCTTCCTCTAGCTACTGAGGTTCTAAGGGACTGATTTTAGTGTTTTGGTGTTGGATTCAAGCCAAGGAAGGCCATTGGAGCATCATTGTTGAAGAGGTCTTCAAGGGTAAGAATCTCACCCCTTTATTCCCCATTTTTGCACCTTATTTCTACCTATCTTAGAACTGTTTTTGTGCTTAGTGTATAATACAAAAAAGTTCTATTTTCTAGCCCTCTTGATTGTTTATTAAGAGTATTTTGTGGTTTGAGGGTGTTTGACCCCTCTTAGGCTTTGAAAAACCTCATTTTGTGCTATTTTGTGCTAGTTTCGGGACTTTGGTGTTTGGGCCTCTTCACCACTGAAATCTTGAGGGATTTCAGTGGTGGAGATGGTGCCTTGAAGTCTCCAAAAGGAGAGGGCCATCCCCTCCCCTTGTTGTCCTTGAAAAGGACCATTTTTGGCCTCTTGAGAGAGCATCATGTTAAAGTGTGTATTGACCATGTCTTGGCTGCTTTCCATGCTTAATATGTTGTATTATACCTCTGTTTTTTGTTGGTTTTGGTACACCATGCATGCTTAGCATACCTACCATGTAATGTCATGTTATTGCCTCAATGTGCCTTAGGTTGTTAGCCCTTGTTAGAGCATGTTTTAGGCTTAGTCTTGTGAAGCTTTTGTGCATATTTTGCCATGTTTTAGGTCTGTCCATGGTTGTTTGGGTCGGATTTGGCATGCATCATATAGCCCCTTTGCATTTTGGCTTGTTGGCCTTAAGTGTGCGCATGTATAGCATGACATTTTTGCATTGATTTGGTGATTTGGGACCATCCACCATGTCATTTCAGACCTTATAGTATGCTTGTAAGCTTGCATTTGATGTCCCTTTAATGCCTTGTAAGGTTGTCATCTCATGCTCCATGTTCGTGCCTTCATGCATGCCATCATGTTTAGGCCCCTAGGATGTCATGTCATTGTGTTCTTAGCTTTGTTTTAACATGCTAAACCTCTGATTTTGGTCCTTCCTTTCATGCCATGTTTGGTCTTGCTAAGAGTAGTTCAATACTCCCTTTAGCTTGCTTTGAGCTTTGATCATGCTAGCATGCATTACTTGTGTTAATTGGTAGGTTTGGAGCCTCTAATTCATGCATATTCATTGTTTACTTTGCATGCCATTAGCCCACATTATGCCTCTCCCAAGTGTGCTTGAGAGTCGCTTTTTTATGCTTAAGTGTCGGTCCTTGTGTGCATGCATGTTTGCATGCCATTTAGCCCTCATTTTATAGCACTTTGGCCACTGTTTTGGGCCTATTTAGAGCTGCCCAAATCATGTTTAAGTCCATCTTTTCATCCATTTGCATTGCCTCATGTTTGCTTGTATGCTTGCATAAGTGCCTTGCCATGCCATGTTGCATCCTTAGCTTGCATGCCTAGGTTGCATTACATCTTGCATGCATGCCTTGTTCCTTGACTTGATGATAGGAATTGGGCCTTGATTTGTGTGTTTGGTTTGCATTTCATTTGACATGAAAGTTGCATACTTGACTCTTTGGGCCATCATGCATGGAAATGCGTGATTGGTGGTCCGAGAATCGAGACACATGCCCCTTTGAGTCACAAACATGATAAGGGACATGAATGGTGCATATATGCCTTGAATTGTGCTGTCATGCTTTGCCTTGCCCTCTGTTGCTGTCAATTGCAGATTCTGCAGGAACACTTTGCCGACCGGCAGTGTTAAGTGCCGACCGGCAATCCCTTCTCTGCCGACAGCTTCATTTTGTGCCGATGGACATAACACACTGCCGGTGACAGTTCCATTCAGCCGGTGGCACTCCTCAGTGTCCAAGGAAGCAGTCCTGAGGTTTTGACAACCTCCAGAGGAGTGAAGAAAGGAAAACAGAGGCAGACTATGCATGGCGGTGCGATTCCGAGCAAGATCCGAGCATGCGCTGCATTTGGCCCTCCCCTTGAGGCGGTTTACTGCTTTTCTTAGCTTATTTAATTTGTTAATTAATTAGGCAATTTGTAATATTTAATTAGCTTGCGTAGTTAATTAATTTGTATTATTTATTTGGTCCCTCCGAGCGAGGGCAAATCTATAATAAGTGTGTGTGAGTGGAGTGTATGTCTTCCAATCCCCACTTCTTTCTTCCCTTTTACTTACCTGCTTTGATGGTTAGTATTAGGGCACGTTTAATTTAGCATACCTTATGTTATGCATGTGTGCATTCATACATTTGTATTGCATGCATCAGGCCCAGTACATCACGCTAACTGCATTTGTACTTCAAATTCAAAACTGAATACGTGATAGTTGCGCATTTTCACATGCCATGTTTAGGTTAGCCGAGCCTATTCTAGCAACATTTTGTATGCGATGCATTAGGCACTTAACATGGACTTGGATCATGCATGTTTGCTAACTAGTTTACTGTTTTGGCACGGAGTACTATGTGAGTATTTTAATGCTTTAGCATGTCGCATGCGAGTGAATGCTACCATGACAGTATGTTTACCATGTGGCTAGATGCTTATGTGATAAACTGTTTTAATGCCTGTGGGTGGAGGTTGGATTGTTTGAGTTGGAAAAACTCGTTGAAATCCGTATTTTAGCCTACTTGCGAGTAGCAAATTCCAAAGCGCTTTTCAAAACAAACGGATATGCAATGCTTATTTCCAAATTAGACAATCTAGTCTATACTTGTTTGCTGCGCGCATAACATAGTAATTCTAGGCTAATAAATGGAATAAGAACACATAACGTCTTCAAAATAGGATATCATGGTTAGTAGAGGCCGGTCTTCGGACCGGGCGAAAGGGGGTGCTCATAGCTGACCTTCCCCGATCGTACCCAAGCTCCCGAGTTGAGACAACTCCGGTGATGACGGACACGTGGCCTTCGGCACCGAGCCAGGGTTTCCTAAATTTTCCCATTAAAAAATATTTAGGTGGCGACTCTGTATCTGGCAAAGTAGTCCATGTTTGGCACTACTTTTCAAAAATTTGTTTCTCAAAACGATTTGCCAGATTTGGACTCTTTGGTTCAAGATTAAGAACCGTGACTACAAAATCGAGAGTCCGAACTGTAGTAGCATAAGGCCCCCTCCACGGGCGCGTCTACAGTGGGGAGGAGGCGACGGATGGGACGAAAGGTGAGTCAACAACGTTGGAGCAGAAGATAGAGAGGTGACGGAGACAGCAGTGGCTAGGGTTTAGATCATATATATAGAGAGAGAGTGAGAGAAGATTGAGAAAATAATGGTTTAATTGAGAAATATAGCATTTGGTTGGTATATATACATAGGTAGTTTGGTCATTTTGTAAGAGATTGTTCTTATAAATAAAGTATTTTAGAGTATGAATGATTGAGGCCGAATTATACATCATTGAGGCCGATAATTGAGATTTCTTAACCATATTCTTGAACCAGTTGTACATTTTACTAGTGTTTAATGTCAATCAAGTTAGATACGTTTGAAGCATAAAATGAGCAAAAACATGGGAATTGGGCTTCAAAAGTCATTTCTGTATGTGATGGATGCGGAGGTTCATTTCTGTATGTGCAGTTTTATGTCCAGAAGTCCAAGCATACTAAAATAACCGTACGTGCAGACAATTTTTTCTGTACGTGCAAAGCCTTTGCCACACATACAGTGACATTTCCAACACGTATGACCGACCTCGTTTTGCTGTGCGACGTTTTAAACCTGTTTTGAAGCCTAGAAGGTATGAAAGGCAAAAAGAAAAACTGGAAAAGGGTTTGGATATTTTTAAAGAGAAAAGAGAGGCTAGGGTTTGAAGAAAAAAAACTTAGAGTTTCAAGGATGTTATTCATGGTGGGTTTTTCTTCTGCCTCTTCTTACTCCGCCATGCGTGGCTAGTCTTCCTTTTTCTAATGTTTTGATGAAACCCTAGCGAAATAAATAGGATTTTTCTTAGGTTTTCGATTGTTGTAATGGTTTGAACAAATTGTATGGTGTTTAAGAAGTTTTTCAATATATTTTTCTTTCATTCTCTTTAAGTATTTTTATTTATGTGATTGTTGAATATTGTCCATACAACTGTTATATTTTCTTTCATATTCAAAGTATGAGACAAGTCATGCTACGAGAGACGAGACAAAAAAGACTTTTTCAAAATGCTACCCTAGTTTAGAGTGAACGACTTGTACTACTTAAGATGAGTCGTGCTTATACGTTGAAATGATAATCTTCTTGATCAATACTTCAAGCATGTAATTGTGAAGAATTGGGTGGTTCCAATTTTAAACCTTATTGATGTAACTAGTGGTGAATTTATTGCCCTAGAATTTTCCAAAAATTAGTATCTCAAACCATACTTTAGCTTGTTAATTCAATTTCTCAATTTCATTTTGATTCTTATTTGGTCATGATATCCCTCAATCTTTCTATCAAAATTAATTTAGAAAACTAGCAATTAAATTAGTTTAATTTCATAATTGTCCATGTGGATTGATATCTAGGCTTGCCATTATTCTAAAAAATTTGGGCATAGTTTAGCTCTTTATTTTTGGTGTGCCAAACGTGCCGTCGAATTTCAACGCTGTTGTTGGAGACTTCTAGCAAAATTAATTAATTTAAAGTTATACTCTTATTTTAATTTTTAGTTTATGATTTTATGTTCTTGTGCTGCTAAGTGTGCATAATTTCTTGCCAGTGGAGCTATCACTGAAGTGCAAAGTAGAGCACAAATTCACCTTTAAAAAAAAATAAAAAAAAAAAAGAAAAGAAAAGAAACAGAAAAACCACAGCACTAAAGTGCTAAAAACAAGCATCCACAAGCAAAGCACCAAAGTACTGAAAATAGAGAGCTCAAGCGGAGATTGGAGACAACGGTCTACACATCAGCACCAACGAGACAAGTCAAGCATTTTCATTAATTGCTGTGAGAATTTCTTTCTTTAGTATTTTATTTTTGTAGATAGCACACAAGAGTCAAAACTTAGTGTGTGTGGGGAGAGGGAGGAGGGGGGATGTGTGCGTGCAAGGGCACCATTCTTGTTGCCCAAAACTATGGAGTTTGGATCTTGAACTAGAAAAGACTTTTAAAAACCTTAGAGCCTCTTCCCATGTTCCCAAGTTTGAATATCCATATCCAAAACCAATAGAGATGGCTTAACAAAATTGTCTCCCGAATGGGCCCAATTGATCCTTCAAGGATTACTTCACACCCACTGCATATACTTCACCGTCATACATTCAGGACACAACAGTTGTCCACTATGAGATTAAGTCCAACACTATTCAAATGCTTCGATCATTTCACGAACTTGCTCATGATGACCCTTACAATCATATGCATGAATTTCTGAAAAATTTCTTTACAGTGAAGATCTAAAATTTCACGAATGAGACTCTTATGTTGAGACTATTCCCATTTTCACTTAAGAATAAAGCTAAGCACTGGTAGAACTCCTTACCTGCTAATAATATCACAACCTGGAACTAATAATAAAATTACATGAACTATTAATTAAATTAAATTTTTGACATAATTAAAAACTGTTAATTGACTTGAGAAGTTATCAATAAAATGGGCTATTTACAAAATTATAAACTTCAAAAGGTAGGATATAATTTTCAAAACAATAAGGTTACTCCATATTTTAAGCAAATCTCAAGGGATGTACATATAATTTATTCTATAAAATATTAAGTTTTTGGTTTTATTTTTTTTTCCTCTTCCATTTTCTCTCTTTTCAAACATAAACATATTATATATTTTTCTCTTTCTTAAAAATAATAAATAAAAAAATAATATTTAATTAATAAAAATGAATAAAAAAATTATTGGAGAAGATGACTAAAATTTAAAATAAAAATAAGATGCTCTAATAGCACTATAAAAATATACTAATAAAAAACAAAAAAATAAAAACTCAACCTGCCTTCTCTACCCATCCTTTATTTCTTCATTTTTGAAGAATTTTCACCAAAAACTCATCTTCTAAATCTATATCTATTTAAGATAAGGATGAGTTAATCTTTCATATTTAAAGAGAAAATGAGAAAATGAAAAATAGAAGAGCACCTCTAAAATACTATTCATTTTGTAATATTGATTATATTACAGTAACACCATAAGGTTTGGATGAAATCACAACTTTAAAATAAAGGAGCACCTCTAAATTTAATTTTTATAAAATTGATGAAATCTTACCTTTAAAATGAGTACAATAATAAATATATTTAATAAAAATTTGAAAATTAATTATTTTCGTCTCAAAATATTAGTCTTTTTTGAGAAATTTAATTTTTTGATAGTTCAATTATTACATTTCAAAAAGATTGATTTTTCAAAATTAACCATTGACTGTTTTTTATAACATCAATTGTTAATGAATTTAAAAGACGGACAAAATAAGAAATTTATATTATTCTAGCCTTTGTTTTTTGAAAAATAGACTAATATTTTGAGACAATAAAAAATAAAATAAAAAACTAATATTTTGAAACTGATGAAATAATGAACAAAAATTATTTACTTTTTAATCAAAATACATTTAAAAAAATAATAATTTATAATCACAATTTAAGTGAATAATGGCATATTCTATATTTAATTTTGGATATATTACAAATATATCCATGATGTTTAATTAAAATACAAATTGCCCCTGTGATTTTAGAAATTACATTCCATCCCTTGAAATTTTTAATTTCATAAAAAATCACTATTTTTATTAATAAATTATCAAATCAATTAACAGTTTTTAATAATATTACAAATATATTTTAATTAATAATTTAAGTAATTTTATTATTATATAGGAAAATAATTATAAATTTTATTTTTTAAGCTAAATTTATGAAATAAAAAATTCTAATAAAAAAATATTTATAATTTTTAAATCAAAAGAAATAATCTATACCTTAAACAAATTTAAAAATATATATATTTATAATTTACCTTTTAATTTTTTAATAAAACAATATATTTTCATCCACTAATGTTGGACATGCTCTCCTACCACCAACCGACACCATCACTCCACTGTACTGCCCCTCACTCTCTCTCTCTCTGGTACCCTTTTGTCTTGCTTCCCACCCACTCCAATCATCCCAATCCAAAACTACCATCACCCCACCAATAATCACCAAGCCCAAAAACAACAAATCTACCCCACCTTGATTCAAATCATCACAAACCCACCTCAACTCCCTCAAATCCAGACTATCCGCTCTAAAAATAAAATAAAATGGATTATCATCATCATCAACCAGAACAACCACCATCACCACCAACTCACAACCGCCACAACAACATCACCACTGTCACACCCCGAACCGTCCTCTTAGGAAAGTACGAGATGGGTCGACTCTTAGGCCAAGGCACCTTCGCCAAAGTCTACTACTGCAAACACCTCACAACCTCCGAGAGCGTCGCCATTAAAATCATCAACAAAGACCAAGTCAAGAAAGAAGGCTTAATGGTTCAGATCAAGCGAGAGATCTCCGTGATGCGCTTGGTTCGCCACCCAAACGTCGTCGAATTAAAGGAAGTCATGGCTACAAAGCAAAAAATCTTCTTCGTAATGGAGTACATCAAAGGCGGCGAACTCTTCGCCAAAATCTCCAAAGGGAAACTCAACGAAGACTCAGCGAGAAAGTACTTTCAACAGCTGATCAGCGCCGTCGATTTTTGTCACAGCCGGGGCGTTTCTCATCGAGATCTGAAGCCTGAGAATCTTCTTCTCGATGAGAATGGTGATTTGAAGGTCTCGGATTTTGGGTTATCGGCTTTGCCGGAGCAATTGTGGAACGATGGACTCCTTCATACCCAGTGTGGAACTCCGGCTTATGTTGCTCCGGAGATTCTCAGGAAAAAAGGGTATGATGGTGCGAAAGCTGATCTATGGTCTTGTGGTGTCATTTTGTATGTTTTGCTTGCTGGGTTTCTTCCATTTCAGGATGAAAATGTGATGAAGATGTATAGAAAGGTTTTCAAGGCCGAATTCGAGTTTCCACCATGGTTTTCAACCGAATCGAAGCGATTGATTTCGAAGCTCTTAGTGGCCGATCCCGAAAAGCGAATCTCAATCTCTGCTATAATGCGAGTCCCTTGGTTTCAAAAGGGGTTCACAAGACCAATCGCTTTCTCAATTCCAGAACAATTGATTGATGAGAAAGAACAAGAAAAAGAAGAAACAATTGTGATGAAAACGAGCAAGCAAGAGATAGAGATGGTGAGATCGAAGCGTTCGCCGCCATTCTACAATGCATTCGAGTTCATATCATCGATGTCATCTGGGTTCGACTTGTCGAGCTTGTTTGAGAGCAAAAGAAGATATGGGTCGATGTTTACATCAAAAAGCTCAGCGTCGGCGATCATGGCGAAGCTGGAATCGGTGGCGAGGAAGTTGAATTTCAAGGTGGTGGGAGCGAAGGAGTATAAGGTGAGAATGGAAGGGGCGGTGGAGGGGAGGAAAGGGAAGTTGGGAGTGACGGCGGAGGTATATGAGGTGGCGCCGGAGGTGGCGGTGGTGGAGTTCTCGAAGTCCGCCGGAGATACGTTGGAGTACAAGAAGTTTTGTGAAGAGGATGTGAGGCCGGCGCTGGAAGACATTGTTTGGAGTTGGCAAGGTGAAGAAACCAAACAGTGAACAATAATATCAACCAGGTGGGCCATGGGAGGACTAGTAGGGGTGTTCATTAAAAAAAAAAAAAAAAAAAAAAACCCTACCCATATAGCCAAACTCATCCTAATTTTTGTTTGGATGGTGATCCATTGTCTGGTGATGCATTATCTATTTTTAAGTTTCTCAGTGTTATGTTTTTGTATTTCGAAATTCATGCATGTAAATAAATGAATAATGAGTTTTGCAGTTTAGCATGGGCTGTGGTAGGGGACTGAATAGAGAAAGATAGAGAGGGTTTTTTTTTTTTTTTCTTTTTTTCAACAATGTGTCTTTGTATTGTACATGGTTTTAGTTTGGGAATGATGACTAGTGTTCTTGAATCTTTATAATGTTGTTGGGTTTGATTCATCTCATGTTTGACTATTTCATTGAAATACATATTGTTATGATTGGTTATATTGAAAATTAAAAAATCAAAAAACAAAAATAAATGTAACAATTGGTGGAGACGGTCGAGAACGTGGAGTATTGATTATTTGTGTTGAATAATTGAACAATATGAGGAGTATAATAAGTGATGATTGGTGAGGAAGTATAACTACTTAGTACTCCGAGATTGTTATATAATTTTTCAAGATAAAGTACGGTTTTCACTCTTTTATTATAGTTTCAATTTAAGTAATTAGTCTATATATTTTATGTTTTGTAACTTATGTCATTCTCTTGAATCAAGACGGAAAAAGTAATTTGTGATAATTGAACATCATGATTAAATTGAAACTGTATTTAACATAGATTGATCAAATTATTCAAAATTGTAATTTACCCCCTCCCCACCCCCCCCAAAAAGCAAATAACGATAATTTTTGATTCATTGAAATGAAATGGTTGTTCCCAATGTATGATCAGTTACTTATAATGTAATTAAATGATGTGTTCGTAAAGTATTTTTATTATTGTTTTAATAAATCAAGAGAAAAGTAAATATTTTGATAGAATGAGGATTGAATTTTATATTCATTTTAGTAAAACACTATTTAAATAGATTTATAATTCATAATTTAGAAAAGTAACAATTGCAAAAATTATTACCTTGTATTTTATTCACCTTTCTCTTATTTTTTTTCTTTTTCTTTTTAAATTTCAATCAAAATTCATAATCTAAATACAATGAAAAGTATTTTTTTTTTTTAATCAAACCATCATAATTAATATGTCCTCTAACAACGTTCTGTATAATTCAGAGAGTCTCTTAATCCTCAAATGCATACAGTTCAAAATGAGGCCAAGTTTGGCAACCCAAAAATAATCTATCTTTTTATCTTTTTTTTATCACATCACCTTTCTACTTTTCTACATATCTTTTTGTAAGAAGATAAAAAGTACACTTATTTAGGTCATCCCAAACAAAAATGAACCAAAATAACTTTAACTTTTAAATAGCCAATTGAAGAATCACAACTGAGGCAAAACTAAAAAAACCAAATATGTCTAATTTGATTCTTTTAAAGAGGTGGTTGAAAATGGTGTCTGACGAGGAACCAAACAAGTAGTGTTTGTTTTGCATCTTATCTAATTTGTTTGGTGGTTTAAAATTGTGGGGGCTATATGTATGGGCATTGGGTGAGAATTGGGAATGGTGGTTGTTTTTAGAAACCAAAATGGTGGCTGGCCCATGGGAATGCTCAGTAGTCAACATTATAAATCGGGGTTGCGTTGCATATTGCATGTGAAGGAGAATCTATTTTGTTTGATTTAATTTGACTATCAAATTATTGGTAAATTATACTTTATCTTCTTTATATTTAGTTATTTCTTTTATTTTGGTTCTTAAGTTTTTTTTTTTCACTTTTAACCTTTATTTTAATTTTTTTTAAATTACTTCTAAAGCTAATTTCTACTTAAAATTATAAATAAAATATCACGTTAACTATTATATAATATATAAAAATATATTATTATATTGTGATATAAGTTTGTGTTAAATGTGTAAGTTCTATATAATAGAACATTTTTTATATCATATGGTTGTCAATGTGTTATTTTCTATCGAATTTTGAATATAAGTCAACTTTAATTGTCAAAAACTTGAAATATGAAAGGCAAAAAAAACTTTAAATGTTAAAGTAAAAATAAAAATAAAAAATTGCTAAACACAAAAAAGGGTACCAATCAAACTGTTTGGGAAATGATTTTTTTAGTGATTTTTTTTAATTAAAATATGAGTTGAAAAAGGTAAATTGTTTTAGAATGATTTTTTGATTTTTTTACTTAAAAATGTGTAAAAAATAATAAATAATAAAAATGAGTATTTTTTACTTTTCTACATGATGTTTTAGCTATTTTGATTTTTTTAGTGATTTTTTTGTTCTTTTGACTAAAAAAAAGTCAATTGCCAAAAACACTAGTGAATGAGCCAAAATGAGATTTTAGTAAAACTGCAAGAACTAACGTGACATTTGATTAGAGTCAGATTTTCCTCAAGTTCATATCTTAACTTAAAAAAATTTGAGGGGTGCATGGGACAACTACTAGTTCTGTTTCAATGATCTAAACTGTTTATTTTCTAAGATCTGCAATATATATCATACATTAAAAAAATTAGATTAATATAATAATCATAACATTTTTATTTATTTGTGTTTATCTCCAAAAAAAATTGGATGATAAGTACATTTTGAAAATAGACCATCTATGTTTTTGAGGCAAATACGATAAAATAAAAATGTTACAATTATTGGAACAACCTAATTTTTTTCATGGATGATATATACAGAGACCCTTATAAAATGAATGGTTAGAATCATCTAAACAGGATCAGGATCCGTAGCATAGTTGTCAATCCCATACCATGCCGGTGCCGGCCGGTACTAGAGAGAAAATGGAATACAAATTGCTAATACCGTTTCGATTAATTTCTCAATAAGTTCTACCCAATTCTGTAAATACCAAACAATATCGGCTAGAAAATGTAATTCTAATATAATTAAACGATACCCAAGCAAGGTGAATTTATGATTTTTTTTTATTTATTTATTGTATATATCAAATATATTATATGAGAGATGCTGTTGCCCTAAGAAAACAAAACAATACAACTTCGGATACTTAAATTATATGCTTAAATATATTATATGTTTAAATTATTTACTCCTAGATAAAATTTTCGAAAACGGTACCTAGAAATAAACCGATGTCGGTAGGTACCGCACCAATTGAAAAAATGGCATTTTCTCTGGTACAGAATTAACAACTTTGGTCCATAATATAGGTCTGTCAAATTCTCTCAGGTTAAACCCATTTAATAAAAGTGTAAGGCACCAATGAGATGAAAAAAAAAAAAAAAAAATCATGTTTAGCTCTTATGACAAGTTTTGCTAGCTTTATTAATGGTAGACAGATGAAATGGTGGCATTAAAACTTGACTTAAAATGTATATATTTGATCATCACAATTAAAAGTAAAAAAAATAATAATTAAATTATAGTAAAAATATAAAGATGCTAAATGTAATTAACCTAATAAAAAATGAGAATGGACTCTTCTTAAGTTCAAATCTAAACTTGAGGGGCTATGGGTCTTGTGATGATGATTGAAAAATTTTATTTTGTTAGACCTTCCGTGTATATCATTTGTGATTAAAAAAAATATATGTTTGTCTTAAAAAAAAAAAAATGAATGGTCTGTTTTTTAAAACATATTTGTTATCAATTTTTTAAAAACAAACACGACAAAATAAAAATATTACAATTATAAAATGAATCTAAATTTTTAATAAATAAAATTTATTAAAATTTTTATAAAATAAATAATTTAAATAATCAAAACCGAATTCACAATAAGTTCTAAAATTCTCACAACCCTAAAAAATTGGGGTAATGAAAAGGATGGCTTTGTTAGGTTTAATTTTTTAGAAAATATTTTTAAATGAATTTTTGATTGTCTTTATTGAATTTTTTTAATATTTTAGTTTTTTTTTTTTTTTTTTTTTGTTTTGTTTTTTTTTATTGTTTTTTATTGTTTTGATTTGTTTTTTTAAAAACTTTTCAGACACATCAAGATTAGATGTATCTCAAGAGAGAAGAAGAAGAAGGAAACATTTTATTAAAACTAAACGAAAACTCGAATAAAAATGCACACACACGTTTTTGTTCAAATTTTCGTCTGTTTTTGGTCAATATATTTTTCTTTGTAGATAGATACATCCAAAATTAGGTATATCTAAGTGTATAAAAAAATTAGAAAAATGATTCATCCACACAATTTCTCTCTCCTCCTCCTCCAAAAAAAACAAAACAAAATAAAACAAAACCCTAAATAATGTGGCAAGTAAAATTTGAAAAATTGACCCGCATTCAAATATTTCCTCAAAACCCTCTTTATATGTGTTTTGTCTTGCCACCTGGTTAGGGAGATTGTGAGGGAAAGAAATTATATGGATGTAATACTGCTGAAAAAATTAATTAAAATATAAATAAAAATATTAAACATAAACAAAACTTTAACTAATGCCGTGTTTGTTTGAGTGGAAAATATTTTCATATGAAAAACATTTTATATGAAAAAAATTTCTGGAGAAAATATGGTAGTGTTTGGTAGAGTTTTAGAGTTATGATTTGAAAATAGAATTATATTTTGAGTTTGTGAGTTTTGGTATTATGATTTAAGTGTAAAAAATTTGTTTGGTTATGAGTTTTGAAAAGAGTTTTAAATTGAGTTTGAATTGAGTGAAGTGACATATGATATTTGATACAAAAACTTACAACTCATAACTAAACACACAACCCAAAATTCTATTCAAAACTCATAAAAAATTTTTAAAAAAATTCACAAATATTTTTTTTGTAATATAAAAATAAAAGGTACAAAAAAAATAAAAAATAAAAAACTGAATATTGTTCCAATCAACCGGTCAAATGACCGGTTAGTCCAAATTTTTTCACATTCGAAAATTTTTTCAAAAGTGAGTATGAAATTAATTTTTGAAAACGTTAAACGAACACCACACTCAAAAGTAAATGTGAAACTATATTTTGAAAGTTCCACCAAACGGAGCCTTTATTTTTATGTTTGGTAGTGGTGGTGGTGAAACGAAAGTGGAGGTGGAGGTGGTAATATGGTGGTAGAGCGGCGGCAACAGTGATAGTGAAAGTGTTCGTGGTGATGGTGGTGTGATGATGGAGGTGAGAGTGAAGATGGTAGTGTGGTGATATTAGTAAGATTTTAGTCTGAAAAATATTTTTTGTCTTTTAAAAGTAGAAAATATATTGTGTCTATATAGATTTGTTTTCTGTTTACTACAAAAAAAAAAAAAAAAAAAAAAAAAAAAAAAATTGTTAACTTTTATTTTTTATTATACCAAACACTAAAAAATGTTGTAAAAAAAAAATCACCTAAACAAATGAAACGTTAAACAATTTTAAAAAAATCAAACAAATTGAGGCCTAGTTTGGGAAGACTAAATAAGTGTACTTTTTGACTTTTTTTGTATTATGTGTAGAAAAAGTAGAGAGGAGATGTTGATTGATGTGACCCAAAAAAGATAAAAAGATGAAATAAGCGCACTTTTTTACCAAAGTGAAGAATTTTGCGTGGTGGAACAAACACGAGCAATGGGGGCATAGCGTACCGACATAAAATTTTTTTTGAACTATACGTACCGACGTAAATTGAAAGTTGAAAGCGTGTGGCCCTACGAATGACTCATTCCCATATTCATATTTTTTTATATTTTATTTTTTGAGTTTTATTTTAATCTCATATTGATAATTTAAATCATTTATCTCATTATCTAAATAATTTAGGTGAGTTATCCAATAAATTAATTTGATTGGATATCATTAGATATATGAATAAATTACATCTTATTTTGCAAAATAAACAATAATTATGAGTTTAAATTTAAACCTTTCATTTTATAAAATAAAAAGTAATTTATTTATGTATTCATTAATATTTGATGAAACTGATTTTTTACACAGATAGTTTTCATTTTGAGATTTACAAAATAAACAATTATATTATTATTATTATGAGTCTATAATGGAACCTAAAAAATAAACTGTAAACAAAATATAGAGAATAAAAGTATGGAGGGGAGCCATGCCCCTTAATTGACCATTTTGACCATTCTTAATGGATCATTTTGGTTCTCATTCAAATGAGTAATACACACTTATAAAATTAATACAAAATTATTAATATCTAAAAGGATGCGGTGGTCTTTATTTTTTATTATTATTTTAGATTAGAAAATAGAAATTAATTGATGTAACATATATTTTTTTAACAAAATATTATCGCTATGAAATTTTTCTTTTAAAAATGAAGTATTAAATTTTATAAATTATATATATATATATATATATATATATATATATATATATATATATATTGTTCGTAAATCATTTTTTTGGGCTGTAACAATCTCACTCGCACAAACACGATAGATAAGAAAAAGAAAACATCATGACAACCACCCTTTTTATCTACTTGAAGGGAAGTTATTGGATACACTCGAGTACGACCATATGGTATTTTAAGATATTTTGATTGGTAAAAAATATGATATTTTTAATTTTGCATTAAGTGATTGAAGAATGGAACGTGATGAATAATGATTAATAAAAAAATATAGGCACGTGATATTCCGAAAATACCCAATAATTTTACCTACTTGAATGGGTGACATGTATCAAATAATGTCGTCAAATGATAGTAAATTTTTTGTAAAGTATTAAATTAAGGGGAAATATCACTTCAATAAAAAAATTTAAAAATAATTGTAAATCAGTGAAATTTTTTATAAATATTAATAATTTTAATTTTAATTTTTTTATAAATATATATATATATATATATATTCAAAATTCTACTGAGGTGTAAATACCACTTAAATTAATGAGAGTCCATTAAGAATCATAAGTCAAAAAAAGTACAGTTTAATAATTTCATATATTCTTATAGACTTTTCACATATTTTAACATTTTTTTTTATACATATAACAATATTAACCGTAGCCTGTTGGTTGGTAATTAACAATTTTCTTAAAATAATCCGTGGTGATGGAAGTCAGAGTGGCGGTAGTAGTTTAGTGACAGTAGTAAGATTTTAGTCTAAAAAATGGTTTTTACCTTTTAAGAGTAACAAATATTTTTAGTCCATATAGATTTGTTTTTTGTTAACTATGAAAAATATTTTTGGTTAACTTTTATTTTTTATTGTATCAAACACTAAGAAATAAAAATTAAAAAATATATATTCACCTAAGCAAATGAAACGGAAAACAATTTTTAAAAAATCAAACTAAAAAATATTTAAAAAAAAAATCACCTAAACAATTGAAACGTAAAACAATTTTTTAAAAAAAAAACTAAATTGAGGGAAAGAATTTTGCGTGGTGAGCAATGGGGCCATAGCTTCCATTACGTATATATAGATATATATATACAGGGCATATATAGATATATATGTACATATACATTACGTATATACTCTGCTACTGCAAAACAAAGAAGAGAATAGAAAGAAAATGGAATCAATCTGTTGCAAATGTGGGTTGAGGGCTCGAGTATGCACATCTTGGACTGAGAATAATCCTTCAAGAAGGTTTATGGGTTGTCCCCGATATAGAGTAAGTTAATATATATATGTTGTCATGACCCGAACCAGCCCCCATCGGTTAAGGACATAACCGAATAGTAATCACAAGATTACCTACGGTCTCAAACCAAATAAGACATAACTCATCAGAGTAGAGGGGCCAAACGGAAGCAAATTTAAAACTTTGTCATTAGAGCTGTGCTTATATGGCACGCCATAACAAACCATGCATATACTTGTTAATAACTCACATCAAAATATGTACTAACACAAAGTTCTGTACATACAGGTTCATTCAAGTTTAGGTCAGCTAATCAAAACTATATACAGTCGTAATCATGACAAAATAAAACAAGATAGCAAAAGGGCGAAGACAAGTCTCGTGCGTGAGACGTAAGGGCTGACTCTTCAAAACCTTAGGCCTCGTTTGGGATGCTTCTGTTTTAGCCAAAAAGCCAAAAAGTTATCAAAAAAGCCAAAAAGTCACCCTAAAAACCTATATACATCTAGCTGCACGTGAAGGCTGCCATCTATTGTGTAAAATGACCGTTTTGCCCCTCTTTCATTTTGTTTATCTCGTATTCACCCTTGCCTTTATGTCAAACATTGATGGGGATGTCAGCAGACCTACTCTCCCACAGGGTGTAGTAGCTACGGCTGTGCAGCTACATCAAACGGTGAAGATGAAGATGACCCTTCGTTCAAGGTTGGATCATAGTAGCAGCTCTGATCTGAAGAGAAAGAGGAACCAAGAGACGACGATACTCCGCGAAGGCAAACGGAAAAGCAGTCCCTCCTCCGACGATCCCCCCAACTGCAGGTATGCTCTCGTTCGCTCTCTCTCTCTCGCTCTCTGTCTCTCTCTCTTCAGCCTCTCTTATTTCCATTTCGCTATGGCTTCCCAATCGTGGAATATGATCTGTTTGGTTTGTATGTACGTATGAACTCTCTCTCTCTCTCTCTCGCGCCCTCTCTGTCTGTGTGTATGTGTCTGTCGCTCTGTCTGACCATTGTCGTTTTCCAATTTGTCTTCAACATTCTAGTTGGGTAAATTTTTCCAGAAACTGGCCTATTATGTTGGGGGTTTTAGGGTTTCTTTCACGTACCGGAAATAGGCAATATTGCGGGTTGTCCGTTGGTGGGGGGGTGCGGATCTCATAACCATGACTTCTCTGCTCTGGTTTTTGTATATGTGCACAGTCTGCCCTCTCTCCCTCTCGCTCTCTGTTTGTCTTTGTCGCTGTGTGTGTATCAACCGTTGCCTATTTCTTACGCAGTAACAAAAAATTACAACGCTTTTTTTGGGGGGATAACAAAGTCCCCTAATACGATGAAGTATTATGATTAATTTTCCCCTAACAAGAAAGCCCCCTAAATAGGACGACGTAGTCTGTATTAACAGAACAAGTTGGAAGTATTCTGTCTGTCTCTGTGGTTATAATTGTGCAATACGTTGACATGAAATTTTCATTTATACTATTCCTATAAATTTGGTGAAATTAGCTACGAATGCCACCATTGTGATTCCTACGAACACATCACAATAACATTGGTGAATAATTAGTCATTTTCTTTTTATTTATGTGGCAGTCTGGTTGTCCCTGTTAATCTTTTGAGTAAGGTGGATTCAATCCCTATAATGAAAAAGGAGGGGGGAGAAAAAAAGAAAATTTGTCACTAGAAAACAACGAATCATACGAATTTCCACAACAAACTCATCTTCCATATGTCTCAGTGTTTAAACAATGTACTTCAGCAAAAGATTTTTAATCTGTTCAAGGTAATGTTGACTTTTATGTGTTTACAATTTTCACAAATGTTTAATTTGTTTCAAATTTTTAAACTGTTTAAGATTTCTGTTTAAGGTCATCTGCTTAAGGTAAGGTAATGTATGCATTTGATGGCGCTATATTCTTAGGTAATCTGTTTAAGGTTTTTAATCTGCTTAAAATTTTGTAATATGTTTGCATGCGTTTAAGATTTTTAATCTGTTTAAGGTTATCTGTTTAAGGTAAGGTCATGGAGCTGTATTTTAAATTCACAAAATAGTATAAAGGTCTTCATTTTTCTGCTTGACGCTTTCTTATTTTTCATTTTTCTGCTTCACGCTTGCCTCATAGTGTTCATGGAAATGTGATACGATTGTTAAAAAGTGCTAAATAGATGGAACATAGACATGAATTCAGTAGCTGTATAACTGTGAAGTTGGTGAGCATGATTTCCATGATCAGGATGTTTGTGTAACATCTATTCAAGTACTTTTTGTAGATCTTTATGCATATACATATGCATGAATATAGTCTATTTCTTTCTAATCTAATACACATGTACATACATATATATGTAAATGTCCATATATTTTAACATGACATAACATTCTATTTCTTTCTAATCTAATACGCAAGTTTGTAGTTTCAAAAAAATCCATGAATGAGTTTGACATTCCGTTGAGTTGGTTCAGTCTTTAGTAATCGCCATGTTGGTTGATGCAAACCATTGTGCTGCTTGGTACATAGTTGCCTTAATATATTGACCTGAAAATCGCGTTGGCTTTGCTTACCTACTATATATCCTGACAAATATCAGTTGGCTTATTGTCCTTATGCCTTAATTAACATTGTCCTAAATACAACAAAACTGCTAATCCAAGGATGACTTTGACTTTTAATGCTATCAATATATGGTTAATGCTGTGGTGGGATCTTACGTTATTATGTTGCCTTCATACCTACCTAGTTTTTTGAGACTACAAATTTTAATGTTGCCCAAATAGACACCTTAGCACAATGTTTCCTAAAGTGATAGATTACTTGCATCAGTATGTCTGCATGGTCATTCCAGCATGATGAATGGTTGTCTTTCAGCATGGTAATTGATTGAGGATTTTTCATTTCTCCCATTTCAAAGATGTTAATTGCATCAGTATGTGTGCATGGCTATCAAAGAGGTTTCTTCTGATGTGTGTCATGTGCTATTTTGGTATTATTGGTTTGCCATGATTCTGTTTTTTTTTAACTTTTATTTTCAAGCTCTTTGCTTGTTGTATGGTCAATCATGATTAATATTTTAATTCCTCGATTTTAATCTGTCATAACAAAGCACAAGTGTAAATTATGTTCACATTATGAAAGGCAAGGAAAAGTCTGAGACACTTGAAGTACTGACACTTCAAAATAGATGTGTTTGTGTCAATGTATGGGGCACCAACATGCTAGGGATACATCTCTGTGTTGGACACGTCAGGTGGAATGACTTATTTGTTTTTTTTAACTACACAGTTCATAGATACATGTGTCCTATGTTTAAACATGCTTGAAATCATATTTGTGATCTTTTTTATATGATTTAGAAGATGCATTAAGATCAAACTAAAATATATAAAAACAAAGACAGGAAACTAAGAACGTCAAAATACACCTACATACATTAATGCCTTTTATATCAGTGTCTCGTAAATTAATATTTATATACATGAACCTGGAAATCTTAAAAAAAAAAACCAAAAGATTTCTGTTGCTGTATTTCTGTCTTGTCTTGTCGGTATCCTAGTTTTTTTACTAAATTCCCGTCTTTGCCTCTGCGCTTCTTAGCATTCAACCACTTGCACATAAATGACTAGGGAAGCAAACCTATTCAAAATGGAAGAATATATGTTCCCTTTTGTAAATATAATGTTGTGTTTTGTTTACACAATACACTTATCCCCTACCATAAGTGTCACACCCGTTTACCTGTTTTGTTGTGCCTGTCATGTCATCGAATCACACATTCACAGAGTTCATGGCCTCGTTTATGTCTACTGCGACATCAACCCAACCAGGCCCTATGTGTGCTTGTGGGTACGGGCATTGTGTGGTCAAGATTTCTCGGTCCGCCAAAAATCCAGGACGTGCGTACTACCAATGCCCTCGTAGAGTAGTGAGTACAAGCACCTTCACCTTCTTTGGGATTATTACCTTGTCAGATCGTCACTAATAATTTCAAAACTTTTTTTAACCTCAGCCATGTGTCAATTGGATTGGGTGGTGTGACGAATATGGCCGACAAACAGCTGCTGAGAATGACAGAGACAATGGTCGTCGTTTTGAGGCGCGTTTGATTGACATTGAACAGAGTCTGCGTGTACTTAAAGTTGTCACATGTTTTTTGTCCATCATCGTCGCTATCTTGTTGTTCCGTATGTAATATATGTAACAGGGTGTAGATGGTTACTGTATTATGGTTTCCGTATGTGATATGTATCCGCGTGTTGCTTGTTACCGTACTATGCTTTCCTTATGTAATATGTTACTTATCCGTGTCATTTTACTATTGCATATGTGTTGGACAAACATAATAACATATGGTTAACACAACTACAAGTAATGCACACAACAAACAAATAAGTAATGCAAATTATAATGTTCTATAGTCGCATGGCTTCAACTCGATCCAGCTCTCGTACCCCTTCCGGGAAAGGGAAGGGCCCAAAACCTTATCACAAAGCCATTTGGGACTGGGAGAACACACGTATCTACTTGGAACTTGTTGTCAAGGAAATAGATGCAGGTAACAGGCTGCACATGTCAATAAATCCGAATGGGTACCGGTCCTTGGCAAAGACTTTTGAGGCAGCGACTGGGTTGACACATAGCATGAAACAACTGAAAAATAAGTACAACCAACTAAAGGCAGAGTGGCGTGCATGGTCGAAACTAATGGATAGCCGCAAAGGTCCCACTGGAATTGGGTTCGACCAAGAGACTGGCCTCATCAATGCGTCAGATGAATGGTGGGCTACAATGGAGAAGGTAACGACTTGAACTCATGTTTCATAATTTTGTGATGCTCACTTCGTGGTTACACTAGTTTTGGCATGACATGTCATGTGTTTTTTGTAAAACCTTTGTTTGATCTTCTTGAAAACTTCCCTCAGCATCTCAGTAATGTTGAAATGTATAATTGTCACGAGTTGATTTCACTTTTTACTTTGTGGTTGCGTAGTCCGTCTCAGATTTCTACCTTAATTTTTCTTTCACAATTGGATCTATCATGTTGTGTTTTTCTGTTTCACTGTTTTCCCCATTTTCTGTTATTGATGTAATAAACTCCAACAATGTCTAATGAATGACGACAACATATGCTTATATTTTTAAAAGCCTATACTGTAAGATCCTGGGAATTACAATAAGCTGTTACAATAAGCTGTCCAAAATATAATCTGTTACAATAAGCTGTCCAAAATAGTAATAATCTGTTACAATAAGCTGTCCAAAATAGTAATAATCTGTTACAATAAAAGCCTATCACTTGGCTATCATATAATAATCTGTCCAAAATAGTAATAATCTGTTACAATAAGCTGTCCAGTAACATTTTCCTGGACAGATTACATGAACCCTTATCTATCCACTAGAACCCTCTTAAAAAAACCTTTGTTGGTATTATTGGTTCTTCTTCGGGGGAGAGGGGTTTAAGCCTTGTCTCATCTTGGTTTGTCTCATTTCTGGATTTGGTAAATGGGTTATCTGAGAATTCAAAATAGTATTGCTGGTTTTGGCACTTTTAATTATGGGTTTTATTAATTTGTTAGTTTTTAGGATGAAACAGCTGGGTTTTAAACTATTTGTCACTTTGTCGGATTGCGTACATGCAATTTTGATCATTTCTGCGGATTAGATCTTCCATTAGGTATGCCCTATTATGAATATTATTTTTACATTGCTGTGTTCAACATTGTTCCTGGACAGATTATTGCAAAAATATACTGGACAGATTTTATTCCTGGACAGATTATATCAAAAAATATGTCTGGACAGATTATCCCTGTGTGGACATAATCCCTGGCTGGACAGATTATAACAGATTGTATCAGATTTGATTAATATATTACCTGTTAGCAATGTGTAATCATGGAATTGCCCAGACAGTTGGACAGATCTGTTTTGTAAGGACTATCAAGACAAATTTGTTATTATAATGGCTGATTAATACTTGCTGAATGTTGGTAGTTTAAAATTTTCTGTGATTCATAAGTTATTCATTTTGGTAATGGTGTACTCCTATTGTATTGTATTACAGGTTGACAAAGAGTGTTGCAAGTTTAGAACAAAGAGGTTGGAACACGAGGAATTAATGCGTCGTGTTTTCACGGGGGCTGCGGCAACAGGAAAAAATGCTTGGACGCCTGGTGAGATGCGGAACCAGCTGGAGGTGGAAGGGGAGTCCGATAGTGCAGACTTCTCTACGGACAACAACGAATTGGGTGCCTTTGAAACTGCAAACTTGATGAAATCTGCAAACATTACCGCATCCGGTAGTGGTAGCAAAAGGAGGCACTCATCTGTCACAGCCGTGCAGAAGAAACGAATCACCGGGGCAGAAGCATTGGCAACAAGCATGGATGATTTGGTGAATTCGGTGAAGACACAAAGTAAGGAACTCACTGTTAACCATGTTGTCGGTGGACAAAGTGTCGCTATGGCCGAAGCTATCCGACGTCTTTATGAAATTCAAGGACTTGAACAAACTAATCCACTGCTCCATTTCGGTATTTCCCTTATGGAGGTGCCCAATAATAGGGAGATGGTTATGAGTATTCCTTCCGATGAAGGCATTATCGGCTGGCTCCAGGTGAAGCAACAAGACAAAGAGAGGACGACAGCAGCTCCAACTCTTGCAAGCATATTGCGCAGTCAAGGACTTCGTTTCTAACTATGCTGTGTGTTGGACTTGTTATGGGTTACGTGTTGGACTTCTTTTCGCTTATGCGTTGGACTTCGCTTATATTTGCTAAAGGGCTGCGTTTTAATGAAATGCTTTGTGTTGGACTTATTTTCGAACTTGTTTGTTATGTATTTGCTAATGACATGATGTTTTCAACTATGCTTTGTAAGGACAATTGGTAGGGAGATGGTTATGCTATTCCTTTTCTTTGCCTAGTTTTTATGGATGTGCATTGGTTGGGTATTGGCTATGGATTTTACAATTTTAAAATTTCAATAAACCATGAATCTGATTACACTCTTCCAATTTGTAGCTTCATAGTTATAAATCAGCTGTACTGACCATTTCAACAAAAGCGTTGCTACTTGCAGAGAGACATGTCCAATTTACTGAAGCCTTCAACTTAAAAATTGGAAGTTAGACCCGTTGTAAGGTACTAAACAAGCAAAATAATTTAAGTTATTATTTTTGTATATTTTAATTTAACATTGTGTTTTTGTATATCTCATTGCAATTTCTGTATTGCTTATTAGTCATAAAAGGGAAAAAAAATTTGCTTATTTATACATCAAGTAAATGACTTCACGATTTCAACCGTGCCAACAGAACTACTTTAATACAATAGAAGGTCTCAGAAGAACTTATGCAAATGAAATAAATTGATTATTTATGCATAATACTCCTGTTATTGACAGCCTTAACAGTTTTTTTTACAAAAATTAATTTTCGCATGTTTAATTTTGGCAGAGTAGTAGTCTGTCATGTTATGCTTCTGATTTTATTTGAAGTTATGTGATTTAGGCATGGAAAGCGACGATGACACCGATGCACGGATGCAGGAAATGTGTGATGATGTCGCGGCGCTCGCAATCGAGTGGCATACTGGAATGAATAATAATTATGTTGAAGCGTACAGAATTGCCTCCGACTACTACAGGGCGCACGTGCTTAAAGTTCCATGTCGGACGTCCATCTTGATGGGGAGGGCATGGATTTTGGAATTGTATAATGGACATAGTGGCAGATTTCGCTATGAACTGTGCATGCCCAAAGTCGTTTTTACCCGTTTATGTGGCACACTAGTGAACGACTTCGGGTTGCATGTACCTGAGCGGGACCACGGCTTGCACGTTGAGGAGAGTGTTGCAATCTTCATTCACGTCCTAAAAAACTTGCCTAACCGCGAGCTTCAAGAAAGATTTCAACACTCCGGTGAAACAATATCATGCCATTTTCATAATGTTCTTAAAGCAATGAAAAAGTTTACCGTCGCGCACTGTCGGCCGCCCACAGATTTCCAAAACAGGAGGGATCCCCACCTGCAGAGCCAATCACAGTATTTGCCGTTTAAGGTGCGAAATAAATGCAACAATTCGAGGTTTTGTTTCCGTAAATTCTACAAAGATGTGACTTCCAAAAATTGCGCGGCTATAATGCATGTCATCATGGTACTAATACGTTGCCTACTTGTTCGAATTGTGTAGGATTGTTTAGGTGCATTGGATGGGACACACGTGCCAGCGTGCATAAAGGAGTCCGAAGCAGCCCCGTATTTTAGCCGAAAGGGTTGCCACACTCAAAATGTTTTGGCAGTGTGTGATTTCAATATGTGTTTCGTCTTTGTGTCATGTGGTTGGGAGGGTAGCATGCATGACAGCCGGATTTTAAACATTGTGACCGAGGATCCGCAATATAATTTTCCAACTGCAGTGGATGGTACGTACGCACAGTTTATTTGTTCAATGCCATAACTTGTTAAATTTGTTTGCCCACACGTGAAACAAAAATGTATTAATATGTACACATTTACAGGTCGCTATTATCTAGTAGATAGCGGATACAGTAATAAGAAGGGATTTCTCGCACCATATAAGGGCAGCCACTATCACCAACCACACTTTCAACGTCACAAGCCGAGAAATCGTGATGAGTTGTTCAACCGTGCCCACTCTTCATTGCGGAGTGTGATTGAGCGAACATTTGGCGCTTGGAAGTCGCGGTGGAGATTCTTGCACAATATGCCTCGGTTTGACTTTCGTAGAGTCCAGGTGCCATTGGTGGCTGCATCTATGGCATTACACAATTTCATACGCAGAAACTGCGAGGATGATGCGACCATTGCTGCTGTCAGAAATGCGGCGGAGTACACGTATGCCGATATTCCCGATCGCGCAGATTTGGCTGCCCTAGACGAAGCCGTGGTGGCTACGGACGAGGACGTTGAAATGGCGGAGGTGCGTCATCGGATAAGGGCTGAGTTATACGAAATTCGGCGCAATGGTAGGTAGTCGGACAGTGTTGTTTACCATGACTGCTTTTAAATGTTTTCCGTAGTATGTGTTTTGTGAAAACTGTCATCCCTGTCTTGTTTTATACTTTTGTATGCATAACGTACAAAACTGTTTAGATATTTGAAGATGTACGAATGTTTAAAAAAAAACTTTCGAAATCGTCGTACTTTGCATGCGTGTATGGTTAATGCAAAATCCCTATTTCACAGATTGTCATAACGAAGTTCGTCACACATATTACATGCAATAACTGTAAAGTCTATAATTGTGCCCAATTACATCACGTAAAAAACATGGCACAAAATTGTCTTCAACCAACTAAAATAAAAATCAGTATTTAAGAAATGCAATAAAAAAAATAATGTATTTGATCACGATTTCAAATAAACTACTTTCAATATTGCAAATTGACAATAATTAAAATTTTATTTTCCAAGTTTCATCTATAACACCACAAACATTACCAACGAAAGTGTCAATGTTATTCATTACGAAATTTGTTTTCTAAAATTTTCTAGACATCAAAGAAATTACCATGTCTGTGGACCGGACACCTATGTCAAATTTATAAAAAAAAAACAAATTGAAAATTTACCAAGTTTACAAAATTGTGAATTTTTGAAAGTATGGGTGTGTGTGGTTTGGTTTTGGGAGATAAATTTATAAAAAAAAGAAAAAAAGAATTGGGGAAAGCATTGACAAATTTTTTGGTTTGCTTGGTTGTATATTTTGGAAATAGTTTCCCAGTGTGGGAACTTAAAAAGATTGTATATTAGTCTGTACTTGAGTGGATGTGACTGACAGACATGTGCTATTTACAAAGAAAGTGGAGAAAAAAAATGATTGATTTATGTGTAGGACATAGAAAATGATTTTCAATTTTGTTGAATTCTTGGGGGGTACTGTGCCTTGTAGTAATCAGAATTGCAACTATTTTATTTCAAATCTTTTTTACATAATTTCGTTATTTATGACAATGGAATCACACACATTGTAAATGACCAAAAATTAATTAAAAAAATAATTGAATGAAAAATGTAATTGGACAAAAATAATTGGGTAAAAAACTAATTCGAAAAACTTTGAAAAAGAAATGGAAATTATTAAAAAATTAATTTAAAAATATTAGTTGGGAAAAAAATATTTGATCGAAAAGGTTAATTGGGAAAAAAAAATTAATTGAAAATAAATTTATTTGAGGAAAAAATTACTTGAAAACAAATTTTGAAAATAAATTACATTTGATAAAAAAATTAATTGAAAAAAATTGATAACTGAAAACGTTTCCTCATTTTTTTGATTTTTTTGTCAAATTTTTAAACTCATTTTCAACCAAAAAAATTGCCAAACAAATTTTATTACAATTTGTTAATTTTTTTTAAATATAAATTGAAAACGGAATGGATGTCTGTTTACGATGGATGGTGGGTAACAGGTGGTGATTGGGTGGTGGTGGCAGGTGGGTGGCACGTGGGTGCTGGGTGATGGTGGTGGTGGTGGTGGCGGGTGGTGATGTTGGGTGGGTGGGTGACGGTGGCAGGTGGTGGCGGGTGGGTGGATAGGTGGGTGACGATGGCGGGTGGTAGCAAGTGGGTGGTGGTGGTGGGTGCTGGTGGCAGATGTGTGGTACGTGGGTAGTGGGTAATGGTGGTGGTGGTGGGTACTGGTGGCAGATGGGTGGTACGTGGGTAGTGGGTGATGGTGGTGGTGGTGGGTGGTGGGTGGTGGTGGCAGGTGGTGGGTGGTAGCAAGTGGGTGGTGGTGGGTAGTGGTGGTGGTGGTGGCGGGTGGTAGATGGTAGTGGCGTTGGCGGGCGGTGGACGGTAGTGGCACATGGTGGCGGGTGGGTGGTAGGTGGGTGTTGGTGGTGGCGAAGGGTGGGTGGTGGTGGCCAGGGGGTGGCAGGTGAGTGGTGGTGGCGGGTGGTGGGCGGTGGTAGCAGGTGGGTGGCGGGTGGTGGGTGGTGGTGGCGGGTGGGCGGGTGGTGAGTGGTGGTGGCGGAAGATGGTGGTGGGGGTTGGGTGGTGGTGGCAGAAGACGGTGGTGGAAAATGGTGGCGGGTGGTGGCTAGTGTTGGGTGATTAAAAAAAGAAAAATTCAAAACTCAAAACGGATACACATTTTTTAAGTTTACATTTTGTGGCCAAATTTATAAACAGAGACCACTGATTTATGTAATTGAAATTTACCAAACAAGTTTATATTTCAGTTGTTTACATTTTGTAAATATAATTAGAAAATTGAAAACGTATGTGTTACAAGACGGCACACCAAACAGACCCTTTGTGATAGTTGGAATTTTTTTGTGATGATATTTATGACAAAAAAATTGAAATAGTATGGAATTTGATATGATATTTTTGTGAGGGATTTGTTTTGTTGGGTTTTGAAAGACATTTTTGTTGTATTGAAAAAATAAAAAAATAAAAAAACTGAAAAGCCAAGTTCCCAAACACTCCCATAATTTGTTGGATTTTTTTAAAAAAAAATTTAAAATTTTTTTATTTTTAACATAAAATGTGATGTTTCATAACAAATTATTACAATACACAAAAGTACCATCCATATCCCATATACATAAAATAGTTATGTATATGAACGTAAATATTATTTACATAATATTACGTGACACGTGTAGAATACTGAAAAAGAAATAAATTTTGACCATTGTTGTATAATAAAAAGAAATGCATTGTATTATTTACACAGCACACAACCCTCCTATTGCGTTGTCCAAGAAAGCAACTTCACATCCAACACTTTGCAGAGGTCAGTGACACATTCACAGGTAGTCTGACATGCTATAAGGCCATTTCGGTCATTTTACCCTCTTTTTCATTATTTATCTTATTTTATTTCACATATTTTCGTAAAAAGTCAAAAAGTTTATCCCAAACAACTAGGTTTTTTTTTCTTTACATTTTAGCCAAAAAGCCAAAAAGTTACTAAAATAGCCTGTTCCCAAACGAGGCCTTAGTTGTTTCACACAAGCTTCACCAAGGCTGGGTTTGGACCTCTCTTGGCTCACCTACAAACACATGAATGAGCGTAAGCGAAAGCCCAGTGAATAATATCAAATAAAGAAGTTACACGAACGGTACTTAGAACAATATACACCAACGGCCTTGGGCCCAATTCATATTTCTATCAGGCATATATATATATATATATGTAAATATATAGGTCAGGTGATTGCAATTCCAAACACATCAAACGACCTTGGGCCCAATTCGTTCATGTCTGACGGCCTTTGGCCCAATCATTCCCGTCCAACGGCCTTCGGCCCAATCATTTGTATCATATGGCCTCTGGCCCGTTCATTCGTGTCATACAGCCTCTGGCCTATTCACTCATGTCATACGGCCTCTGGCCCATTCATTCGTGCCATACGGCCTCTGGCCCATTCATTCGTGTCATACGGCCTCTGGCCCATTCATTCATGTCATACGGCCTCTAGCCCATTCATTCATGTTAGACTATCATCCGAGTCAGACTATCATCCATATCAGACTATCATTCGAGTCTGACTATCGTTCAAGTCAGACGCCTCCGGCCCATTCATTTATAATAAACGGCCTTAGGCCCAATTCATATGGCATAGTAAACATATGTCCACAATTCAACTCAACAAACTCATAAAACTTATAGAGAAATAAGTAATTGGACAAATAATATATTTCAAAATATCTTTATTAAGATATTACTCACAGTGCTCTGCCGGTGGATTCACCCTTGAGCTTGACCCTACACATTACATAACACATATGGGTTACAAACGATTCAATCTATTCTTAATTCATGCATCCCTCTTAGGCTTCTTTCTTATCCTTTTAATTCATTCATAATGCTCAATGCATGCCTAAGAGTGCTTAAAAGTGAAAGAGAACGGAAAACGAAACACCGAGTATCTTTACAAAATTTCAGAAACAGGGGTCCCCGCTCGAGCGGACCCATTAGGTCTGAAAAAGTTCTGGTTACCTCATTTTTATGCTCGAGCGTGAATTCGAACGCCCGAGCTGAAAGTCTCACTACATGGCTTCCCGCTCGAGCGTTAACCTCCCCGCTCGAGCAGACATCTATGTCTGCAAAACTTCTGGGAGCTTGTATTTCACGCTCGAGCGGCGACTTCCCCGCTTGAGCGGACATGCCAAAATTTGGAAAATTCAGAATTCTTCTTGAGCTCAAATCCAACATTCAAAGGCTTTAAAGCTCAAATTAAGGCACCAAAAACAAGCAAATACATCATATAGCATATGGATGTAAACAACATGAGGCCAATTATTCAAAATCATGGTCCAATCTTCAAAATTAATCAACATTTCTTTGTATAATCAAAGGCTCATGCATTCAAACTTCATATAATCTCCATATCTTCAATATTCGAACATGCATGCCAATTTTTGGCTTCAATTCCATTTCAAATGATGCAAATGGTGTCTATTCTCATGAAACTCAACAAAACCATACTTGCATGTATAATCCAAACTCCCAATCTTGCATAATTGGCATGCTACATGTTAGATTATGCAAATTCATGACAATTCATAGCAATTCTATGCATGCATGAACATATCAACTTCAATTTCAACTTAATCAACTCAACTCATGATCTAACTCGCTATTTAATCTTCAATTCACAAAATCACAACTCAAACTTATGAGTTAAGGGTTGATTACTCACCTAGGAGCTTTAATCTTCCAAACTTATCCTTAATTCTTGAGTTGGTCTTTAAATTACTCAAGCTTTAAGATCAAAACTTTAATTTCCTTCACCCTCTCTCTCTTTAGCCGACCCTCTCTCACTCTAGGTGCAAAATCTGATTTTTGAACTCAAACCCATGAATGTGAGTGTATAATGCCCCTATTAAAAAGCTCTCTTGGTCACATTTATCAATATTAAATAATTGAGCACTATTTCATTAATTTAATCTATTTAATTTGATCCAAATCACTTTTCAATTAAATTTCACCGTAGGCTCTAAAAATTACGCCAATCACAATGGCGCGGTCAATTTTGATTTCTGTGGCCGATAGGGCCTTCAATTTAAATTCCAAAGCAGGTAATCAAACAGATATCCCTATGGTGAACAGATAGAAATTCAAAACCACATATTTTCACATAAATGGCACACAAAATCATATCAAACACATAATCACATTCATAATAAGGACCAATTAACATAATACGGAACAGGGTTATCACAGTCTTCCCCCCTTTAGGAAGTTTGGTCCTCCAAACTTATTTTACCTTCATCGAGAAACAAATGTGGATAGCATAGTCGCATTTCATCCGCTTTTTAGTGTTCTTTCCATTCCACTTTCACCATTGGGATGGACTTGCTTGGGCTGGAGGTTGTGCACAATCATGTAGATTTCCAAAAGTGGGGAAATGGAGGACGATCATCTTTTGCATGAGCTTGGGCTGGAGGTTGCACACAACCATCCGTATTTGATCTTTGTCAGTTGGCCTAACGGTCATCATCGAGGCCTTGGCCCTCCAGCGAGTTACGAAGTCAGAAAAGCTCTCCTTCGGCTCTTGTCTAGTCGTCTCAAGATCACGAGTTGTGATCTCGATCTGTGTGTTGTAGGAGTATTGAACTACGAAGGCCTCGGCCATCTCCTCCCAGTTCCTCTTGACGGAATCCTCCAATTTTGCATACCAAATGGCCACTACACCCGACGGGGTCCAGCCAAACACGGAAAGCTTCTGTAATCTGGAGAGGCCCATCGACCTTAGTATGTCTGAAAACAACCGCAGATGCACCATAGGATCTCCAGACCCGTCAAAGCGGTCCATATGTAGCATCTTAAACCGGTCCGGCAAAGTTACGGCCGCATCGGTATACCCGTGCTCAATGTCCGGAATGGACTTCACACCTTGAGATTTCTTGAACAGCTTCTCAAGCTTGCTCGCTTTTAATGCCGTGGGGTCCACTTCGAACTCGAAGGGAGAATCCGGTAGATTGATAAGCGTTGGTGCCTTGGATAGTTGAGGTAGAATCGGGGGCGGAAGTGGCCCCATTGGGATGCCTATATCCTCCTGGACATTCTGGATATTCGCCGTCTCCCCGGGTATTGGGACTCTTGGTGGAGGAGGAGCTTGGTGTGAAGCAGATGCTCCGGTTTGCTATTGTAGTCTGGCAATTAACTCTGTATGTTGAGCCATGACCTCAACATGTTGTTTGGCAAAATTCCGCTTGACGAACAGCGTCCTGCTGCATAGTTTTCATACTTTCTTGGAGTTGACGCATCATTTCCTCCATTCCTGCTATGTTGCCCTAATCTAACTGAACTGCCGGTATATCTGCCTCTGCAGTAGACTCAGAAATCTCAACCTGACTACTCAAGGACCACTGATCTGGGAACCGCGGTACCGATACACTGTGCCTCACTGACCTCCGTCTAGCAACCAAGGGTAAAGAGTAGAACACTAGTTGTCGGTCTATCAGATCCTCAGATCGATGGAGTCTGCGACCTCTAGTCTAGAGTGCTTGGGGAATATCTGCTTGGTTAGAAGCAATTGTGCTAAACTACCTAGCAAAAAGATAAATAAAGCAAAATAAGGAAATAAACAACCAGAAAAACGGACAGCATAACGGCTTAAATAAACACAACACATAGGTGGTCATTGACAACACACAGTTGGCATTTGTAAGCTGAATATACTGTTCTCAAACACTGATCGTTGTTTCCAAATTACTGCCCCAAATCTGAATCTGATACCCACAGGTAAAACTGATTCCCAAATACTGATACTGATGCCCGCAGACCTAATACCCTGACTTGCAAACTGATACATGCATTCCTGTAGAGACACACTCTAAAAGCACATAGCAAGAAAGTGAGAGCCAAAACACCCCTATGTTGGGGTAGGGTTTCCCTGTCCTAATTTCATCAAGAACTAGGGTTTCACTACGCACACAGCGGTTTCAAACAACCTATAATCGGGTAAGCAACCTGTCCTAGTTTGGGATGGTCACTATGGATTCCGAATATACACTAGGTTGAACGGTCAAAAAGGGTGCCTCAGTAAAAATCGGGATTTGTGTTCCCATTGTGGCAGAGCCCGTAACCGGTCAGCCTTATGGTACGCTTTCTCAAAGCGAGCCTCCGGCAGACCGTTCAGGAATAACAGATGGCAAACACGGTGTCCTATGCGCACCAATGCACATGCAATGAAAAGAAACACATAAGTGTAGTCAAAACAAGATATCATGAGTTCGAGTCAAGTTCTCTAACTCCCCAGCAGAGTCGCTCGAAACTGTAGACGTCTCCGAACGTCCCCGGAAAATCCCGTTTCGTCCATTGGGCTTACTACAGTTCGAACTCAATGTCACGGATCTGAATCTAATCTCACAAAGTGCAATGCAAGATCAATAAATCACCAAAGAGTCCAAATCTGACAAATCGTTTTAAAAAACTAATTTTTAGAAAGAAGTGTCAAACATGGACTGCTTTACCAGATACAGAGTCGCCACCTAAATATTTTATTTTGGGGGAATTTAGGAAACCCTGACTCGTGCCTAAGGCCACGTGTCCGTCATCACCAAAGTTGCCTCGGCTCGGGAACTTGGGTACGAGAGGGGAAGGTCATGCAATGAGCACCCCCGCTCGCCCGATCAAAGATCGGCCACTACTAAACATGATATCTTATATTTGAAAACACATGTGCTCTTATTCCGGTTATTAACCTAGAATTACTAGGTGATGCGCACAACATACAAGTATAGACTGGATCGTCTAAGTTGGAACAAAACATCTCATGTTTGTTTTTGAAAGCGGTTTGCTACTCGCAATTAGGCTAAAATGTGGATTTTGCCACCCTCAAGTGGGTTTAGAAAACATGGTGATTTGCCACTCTCAAGTGGGCTTAAAACTCATAATCAATGAATTTTTCCAATTCAGGTAATCCAACCTTCACCCACAGCCATTCAGGCAGTTATATCACATAAGCAATTAGCCTCATGGCAAGCATGCTATCATGGCAGTCACTCACACACATGCAAGGATGCTAAAGCATAAACACTCACCGAGTGCTCCAAGCCAGAACATAAACTAGTTAGTAATCAATGCATGATCCTAGTTCATGTTAAGATGGCTAATGCAACACATGCGAAATGCAACTAAGATAGGCTCGGCTATTCTAAGATGGCATATGAGATGTTACAGATAACATGTATTCAACTCGGAATTGAAATACAAGGCAGTTAGTATGATGCGCCGAGCCCGGTGCATGCAAGATAGATGAATGGATGCAAACATGTGAAACATAAGGATGCTAATTAAAATATGCCCTAAAACTAATCATCGTAAGCTGGTAAATAAATGGGAGAAAGAAATGGGGGTTGGAAGACATGCATCACACATACGCATACTTATTACAAAATTCACCCTCTCAACGGAGGGTCCGAATAAATAATACAAAACCAACTAGCTAACCTAAGCTAATCTAATTAAACTAATTATTACACAACGAAATGAATAATAAGCTACAGCTATTTATTACACAACATTAACTAAGTAAGCAATCTAAATGAGCATGCAAACTAAATGAATATGGGCTGCCTTAGCTCTGTCTTGGATGATGAAGGATGCATGCATGCCCGAATTGTCTTGTTCGGAAATCCCTCGTAACACCCCAACGCGCCTTTGTTTGCAATTGATCTCAAAAACTTGCACAAAGCTCCAGAGAGATGAAACTCTACCCTGGGAATCTGTGGGAAGGCTGCCGACCAGGTTATGGGCATGGGAGACCACCTGCCGACCACCTTTTGTGGTGGAAACCAAAAAAAGTGGTCGGCTTGCCAGTAAATCTGGTCGGCCGACCAGTTTCCTCTCCTGGTTTCTGGTTTTCTGCAACAAAGGAAAAAAGAGATGCACGGCAAAGTATTTGCAACACATGTGTGTACGACCACTCTCCCCATCATGGCATAAGCTCAAGGGAGTGTAGTCCTCGACCCTCGGGCCACCAATCACGCATTTCGATGCATGATGGCTGAGGAGCCGAATTGCACGACTCAATGTGAAATGAATGCACATACAAGCACCTAAAGCCAACAACTCCGTCATGGGTAGTCAAGAGCGTCGGTGACCGGGAATTGAGGCACGTTTCATCACTTCAAGTATGAAATATCCCTCGCTTCCCGTGTTCGGACTAACTCCTACTCCAAACACAATGCAACACATAACATGGCATGCACCAATGTGACTCTAGCATGTAATCTCAATGCAATGCAACTAAGTCATGCAAACATGCAAGGAATAACATGCAAGCATGCAACTAGCATGCACAATGCTATGAACTAACAATGGCATACTCAATGCACATGACACTTAGCATACACAATGCACATAGAAACTAACATACACAATGAGATGAACAAGGCATGCACAATGCAATGATCAATCATGCGACAACATGGCATACTCAATGCTATGAACTACAATGGCATACTCAATGCAAAATGGACTTAAACCAAAATAGATAGGCCTCAGCCACACCCAAATCAGTGGCCAAAGATGATGAAAACAAGGCTCCAAAACTCATGCGAATATGCCCAATGCAATGGCCCCAAGCCTAAGGCATAAAACACAACTTTCCAAACGCATTGAAAAGGATGAAATATGAAGTGCAAGGACACATGTTCCAACTCTAAAATGGCATACAAAATGACTCCAAATGATGTAAACAACTCACATAATGTATGTTGAATGGCTCGAACACCGAAACTAGTGAAGTGTATTACACTATGGGCATGCAAGGCAATGCTCAAATGGCCAAACCAACTCCAAACAGACCCTATGCAGGCCCAAAACAGTAGTAAAATGAGTTGGAATGTCAGCTTGAAAGGCACAAAAATGAAGCTCATGCAATGGCTCACAAATAGGGTACAAAAGCACAACTCTCACAGGCACTTAAAGAGTGGAAAACATGGAAGTATGACAGCCCTATATGCTCTAAAATATCATGCTCAATGATGCCAAAACATGAAAAGACCTCAAGTTAAGCATGCAAAGGACTTCGAAACTCAAAGCTAGTCAAGGGTATTACACTACAAGCATGCATGGCAAGCATCATTCGACCAAGAGGACTCAAAACAGAGCTAAGGCAGCCCAAAATATGAACAAAATCAGTTTGGATCAAGGCTAAAATATGCTAGAATAGAGGGCCAAAACATCATGCACTTCGAGCTAATTAACATGATTTACACTACAAGCATATGAAGCACATGAGAGGCTACCAAACCAGCCAAAAAAAGAATCATGGCATGCCAAATTATGGTCACAAACCCACTGAAACATGACCAATACATGCAAGAATGAGGTGCTACGTTGATAAGCCATGAAAGGGATTATTCTACACATGCAAGAGGCAAACACAAGGTGACCAAACCAGCCATAGACAGAGTCTAGGCAGGTCCCAAAAGTCACCAAAAAGGGCCTGAACCAAGCCTTGGAAGTATGAAAGTATGTGTTCCTTTGAAGGGCCAAAAATGCGAACAAACAAGGCCAAAAGAGAGAGGGTCTCCCCTCTCTGATTTAGGCCCTCAAAACCACATTCCAACCACTGAAAATCTACTGGATTTCTGTGGCTAAAAGGCCAAGCAAAGATCAACACAAAGGTCTCATGGCATGGCACAAAACAATGCTAAATAGAGCATGCAAGAGGGTAGATGACCCTCAACACCAAAAGAGCCTTAAACAAACATGAAAAACACTTAAATATGAAGCTTTTTCTAGTTGACAACAAAGCTTAAATATGCATGCAAGTATGGCTAAGAGAATGATCAAAATAGAGCTTAAAAAGAGGGAAAATGAGTTACCCTTGAAGCTCAGCAAAACTAGCAAGTTTTGGGACCAAAAACCAACTCTTCAACCTCTAAAAATACCCTCTAAGAACCTCAGATCAATGGTGGGGGTGTGTGGCTATGAGGTGTGGTGCAATAGGTCAAGAACAATACACTTTTGAACCCAAAATGTAGAGATATAGAGAGAGATATATATTTTTGCCTTAGCCAAAATCTGAACCTGTGCAAAGGAGAGGGAGGGTCTCTCTTATAGAGGTTTGAAGCTAAAGCTTCCTCAAGAAGCTAAAAACTTGGGTGCAAATCCTCCATACACGTGTATGGAGGATATAGTCTGTGCCTTCCAGCTGGCACAACTGGCATCCACATAATCTGACAAAACAGGAGGAAACCAGCCGACCAGAAAAGGTGGTCGGCCGACCACTTTCCCTGGTCGGCCGACCAGGGCAAGTGTCTCCTAGATAAAAAGTGGTCGGCCAGGGCAAATGGTGGTCTCCACACTGAAAGCAAGCCAATGGTGGGGTGGGAAACCAGAAAATGTGGCCCAAAGATCAAGAAAACCGGCTGGCGGGGAAAAGTGGTCTCCAAGGAGAAAAGGTGGTCTCCCACCCTTGTACCACCTCCCAAACAAGGAAAACAAGGTTCATGCCAAAAATGAACCAACACGGATGCAAAACGAGAGTTTGGGAGGCAAAGCGTGCGGCCGGGGGCCTCGAAAACTGGCTGTTAAGCACAAAAAGTGGCGTACGACCACAAAAGTGGTCTTCCGGACCACAGTGTCCCTCTTGACAGAGGAAACAAGGTGTGTTCCAAAAACCATTCCAAACGGAGAATGTTAAGCGGTCCCGAGCCGAGGCGTACGGCCGACAGCTCCAAAAAATCGAAAACTAGTCTCCAAATGGGAACAGTGGCCTACGACCATGAAAAGTAGCCTACGACCACTAAGAGACGGTCTACAAGACCTTTCCCTCCCTCCGGGAAGAGAAAACAAAACTTGGTCCGCGGACCGAGTCAAAGCACAAAGGGTCCCGAGGTCCGGAGGTGAGGCTCTCGGCCAAGAACTCCGAAACCTCGAAACAAGCACAACATGCGCGATCACCGAGCGCTCAATCGATGACGTCTGAGTCTTAAGGTCGGTCAAAAATGGGGTGTCTACAGTGACAACTTACCTTTCTTTCCAAACCTAACTTGGCCTTTCGTCGGAGTCACACAGATAAATACATGGTCACCAACCTCATACTCAAGAGGTCTTCTTCGAACATCTGCATAATTCTTTTGTCAGTCTTGAGCTATTTTGAGCCTTTGTTAAATAGTTTTGATCTTCTCAGAAGTGTCTTGCACAATTTCAAGGCCAAATAAAGCTCTATCCCTGACTTCTGTCCAACAAATTAGTGATCTACACCTTCTACCATACAAAGCCTCGTATGGTGCCATACTGATGCTGGAGTGGAAGCTATTATTGTATGCAAACTCTGCTAGTGGCAAATAGTCTTCCCAACTCCCCTGAAAATCTAAGGTACACATTCTCAGTATATCCTCTAACGTCTGTATAGTCCGTTCTGATTGCCCATATGTCTGGGGGTAGAATGCAGTGCTAAACCTCAGTTCTGTCCCCATAGCTTTCTGCAAACTCTTCCACAATCTAGATACAAATTTCGGATCTCTATCCGACACAATAGATACCGAAACTCCGTGTAAACGAACAATTTCATCAGCATATATAGTAGTCAATCTATAAGCATCAAATGTAGTTCTAACAGGTAGAAAATGTGCAGATTTAGTGAGTCTATCAACTACAACCCAAATAGAATCTCTATCTCGAGAGGTCCGAGGTAGACCAACAACAAAATCCATAGTCACATGCTCCCACTTCCATTCAGGAATAAGGAGAGGTTGAAGTAGACCACCCGGTTTCTGATGTTCAGCTTTAACTTGCTGACATTGAAGACACTTGGACACATATTCTGCAATTTCTTTCTTCATTTTAGGCCACCAATAGCTTTGTTTCAAATCCCGATACATTTTATTGTTACCCAGATGCATAGCAAACACTGATTTATGGGCTTCATCTAAAACCCTTTTCTTTAGTTTCGGAATATCAGGAATACACATTCGGTTCCGGAATCTCAACATTTCGCCTTCAATGCTGAATTTTGCTTTCGGACTTGTCTCAAATTCATCAATCACTTTCTTGAGGGATTCATCCCCTTTTTGTTTCTGTTTAATCTCATCAATGATTGCCGGTTCAGCTGAAATAGCAGCTATCAATCCGCCATGTTCGCACAATACCACTTCAATCTCAGACTTCTCAAAATCTTGCAGGATCTCTTTCTGTTCAGTAAGCAAACAAACCATACTCCCTATCGACTTTTTGCTTAGGGCATCAGCAACTGTATTAGCTTTCCCAGGGCGATATTGGATTTCAAGGTGATAATCCTTTATCAACTCAAGCCATCTCCTTTGCCACATATTGAGCTCTTTCTGTGTAAAGAAGTATTTCAGGCTCTTCTAATCTGTGTAGACTTCACATTTCGCCCCATACAAATAATGCCGCCAAATTTTCAAAGCAAAAACAACTGCGGCCAATTCTAAATCATGTGTTGGGTAGTTCTTCTCATGTGATCTCAACTATCGAGAGGCGTAGGCAATTACCCTTCCGTTCTGTATTAGCACACAACCCAGACCTTTATAAGATGGATCACTGAAAATTACAAAGTTTTCCGTACCTATGGGCAATGTCAATACTGGTGTAGTGGTTAGTCTCGTCTTTAGTTCATGAAAGGCAGATTCTCTTTCGTCATTCCATTCAAATGGCTGCCTTTTGCGTGTCAGTTGGGTAAGAGGTACAACGATCCTTGAAAAGTCTTTCACAAATCTCCTGTAATAACCGGCTAAGCCCATGAAACTGCGAACTTCCGTCACATTTGTCGGTGTAGGCCAATTCACAATTGCCTCTATTTTCTATGGGTCCATTGAAATCCCTTCCTTGTTGATCACATGCCTTAAAAAGATGACTTCATCCAACCAAAATTCACATTTCTTTAGTTTGGCAAATAATTTCTTTTCTCTAAGTGTTTGCAGGACAGTTCTTAAATGATGTTCATGTTTAGGTCTATTCTTGGAGTATATCAAAAATGTCATCAATAAAAACCACAACAAATTTGTCAATGTAGGTTTTAAAAATTCAATTCATTAAGTCCATAAACACTGCCGGAGCATTAGTCACTCCAAATGGCATAACAAGAAATTCAAAATGACCATACCTCGTTCTGAATGCGGCTCAAGAAATTCAAAACGCGGATCTCAAATCAATCTTGGAAAACATTTGTAATCCCTACAACTGGTCAAACAGGTCATCAATAAGGGGTAGGGGATATTTATTCTTTATCGTTACCTTGTTCAGTTCTCGATAGTCGATGCACAAAGGAAAAGTTCCAGCTTTCTTCTTCACAAACAACACTGGTGCACCCCATGGTGAAGTGCTAGGCCAGATAAACCCTTTGTCAAGCAGGTCTTGCAACTATTCCTTTAGCTTTTTCATTTCAGCAGTAGCCATTCTGTAGGGAGTTTTAGAAATAGGTTGGGTGCCTGGTATAATTTCAATCGTAAACTCTATCTCCCTGTCCACCAATTCCCCTGGTAATTCATTTGGAAACACATTTGGAAATTCTCTAACAATAGGGATACTGTTCAATTCAACATTCACAGATGGTTCAGACAACACATAACACAAATAACCCTGACACCCTTTCCTGATCAGTTTACATGCCTTCATTGCAGATATTAAATAAGGCGGAGGTACTACCCCGTTACCCACAAATACAATTTCTTCATGTTCTGGTGGTCTAAACACAACCCGTTTTGTCACACAATCAATGGTGGCACAATATTTAGTTAACGAATCCATGTCCAGAATTATATCAAAGTGCCTAAAGTTCAAGGGCAACAAATCCACATACAAAATAGCATTCCCAATTCGCATGTCACAAAAACGATATACAGATTTACACAATACAGACTCCCCAGATGGAGCAGACACACGTAGTAGATATGGCAATAATTCTAGAGGTCTACTCAGTCTAGATGCAAATGCACATGTTACGAAAGAGTGCGTTGATCCGGAGTCAATTAACACAAAAGCATCTTGATTGCATATAGAAATAGTACCTGAGACAACTGCGTTAACATTCCGTGTATCGCCCGGAACAAGCGCGAAAACTCTCCCTTGCCTCACGGTATCCCGGTGGTAGTAGATATCATAGTATTTCCCGGCTTCGAGATTGATGTAGTTGAGCTAGCAGCTAACTTCCCACTGTTCTGATTACAATCTCTGGCCACATGCCCTTGTTTACCACATTTAAAACAGGCCCTTGACACACGATAACAAACCCCACGATGCCTTTTACTACAACTATTACACATTGGGGATGTATCTCAGGAAGAATTAGAAGTACTCGAGGAGCCCGTATTCTGCTTCTTCAAAAATTTATTCTTCGTAAAGAAGCCTTGTCTTTTGTTGCCTTTCCAGTCGGTTGTTGGTTTAGTTTGTCTAGCTATATTAGCTTCCGATATTATGGCCCTGTCTAGCACCCCAATATAGGTTTTCAGCTTCAAGACATTCACCCTCTCTAAAATGTCGCTTCGAAGCCCACCTTCAAAGTGCCTCGCCTTCTTATAATCAGTATCAATCACATGTGGTGCAAACCTGGCCAATTCAGTGAATTTGGCCTCATACTCAGCCACTGTCATGTTGTCTTGTTTAAGTTCCATGAACTCTGATACTTTCCTATCACGGACACATTGCGGAAAGTATTTATCATAGAAAACTTCTAGGAATATCGCCCAGTCAACATCTTTATGATTTTCACGCATTAACATCCACCATCTTCTTGCTTCGTCTTCTAGCATAAAGGTGGCTAGAAGCACTTTCTGTGTCTCCAAACAAGGGAACACCTCAAATAGCTTTTCGATGTCGAGAACCCATGCTTCGGCTTTCAACGGATCTAGTCCCCCATGGAATTGTGGTGGTTTCATTTTCTTAAACTCTTTGGTGAGAGCTATTATTTGGTCATCATTCTGATTATCTGGCACAGGTGGTGCTGGAGGTGGAGGTTGTGGTTGCTGCCACTGTTGTTGTTGCCTCAAGGTTTTTCCCATTTCCTGAATCAATCTTTCCATTCTATCCATTCTGGCAATAGAGGACTCCTCTATCTCATCACCTCTTATTCTCACCATGTGATTAGACTCGCATTATACTTTATACAAAAGATTCATAGGTATGCATCTACCACTACAAAAAAAAATTTATTTTTTGCGACGGCAAAACGCCGTCTCAAATACTCCAAATGCCGTCGCAAAAGGCTTTTGTGACGGTAAAGTGACTTTTTGCGACGGCAAGTGAGGGTCGCAACAAAGGGTGTTACAAAAAGGGTTTTAGTTATGCCGTCGCCTTTTTTTTGCGACTGGAAAATGCCTTTTTTGCGACGGAAAATTTCTGTCGCAAATAATGGATCAAAATCTGTGTTTTTTGTGACGACACTGTTTGCCGTCGCTAAAGGGGTTTTTTACGACGACAGAACACACCGTCGCTAAAAGTGTATTTGTGACAGCAAGCAGAGCCGTCGCTAAAGAACTATTGGCGATGGCAATAAAACCGTCGCTAAAGGTATTACATTTCAACCAATTTCCTATCTTTTGTGACAGTAAAGGTGCCATCGCAAAAAACCCTGGTTCAATTTTTTTTTGAGACGGTGTGTGTTGCCGTCTCAAAAAAAAAATATAATAAAATTGTTAAAATTATGAAAATGACCTGTATTAAATAAAAAATAACTTTAAAAAAAATCAATAATTACAAAATAATATAAAAAGTCCAGTATATAAATAAAAATTCATCCATAATTAAAAATATGAAAATTCATCTTCTATTTTTTTCTTTTTGCTGTCATATATTGTACAAGAAAGACTAACTAATTAACAAACTTCATGCAGATACCTTTGCCACAAAACCCAAAAAAAAAAAAAAAAAAAAAAAAAAAAAAAAAAAAAAAATTACAAATTAACAATGGACGCATAAGACTTTGCAAACAACTGCAATTAGAAAGAGGTTCCACCCTTTCAATCGATTACCCCATCTGGGAAATCTTCTATGCACTCAATGTAGGAGATAGAAAACCTGCTCCAAAGTCTCCCCCAAGAAAGACAAGTAGCTGTTGTCCATGCTCAGCACAGTAACCCACAAGCTCAACTACATTAGCGTGTTTAAGCTTGGAGACACTAAACACTAGCTCAAGGAAATCTTCATTGCTCTGCTTCCTACAAGCTGTAGTATCGAGTTTCTTGACTACTACTAGCTAAGAAAAACATAATTAAGTCAGAAAAGATTCTGTGTCAACAAAGGAAATAGTATCATCAAACTTCTATTCAAAACAAATCATTCACATTTCCTGCTTTCCAGACCAGAAACCCTCTCAATGAAAGCATTTAACCAACACTAGAAATAAATGAAAATTATCTACCAAAGACACAAACAAAACTATATCAAAATTTGTCTAGTAAATGAAGAAGCATGTTTGATAACCATGATAAATTAATCATGTTTGATGTCCAATCTAAATGATAAATTAGTAAATAATAAAAGTAAACTTAAAAATCAAACAATGTCTCTTTTGTTTTGTGATTCATCCTTTTTTTTTGGCCACAAATTGAACATTTGCATAGTTGGGATTTGGGAACCAAGGGGAGCACAACCCTAAATTATTATGTGCAAAACCCTTTTTTTTTTAATAAAGTTATTAGGATATGTATCGGTATGAACGATACGGTCAATACCAAATAGTATCGACAACTAATATCAATTAATAATGGCATCAGAAGTCCAAAATCCCAAACCATAACAGCTAACATTTAAAACTCTGGCAAAACCTCTTCATATTTGATTTTTCATTTTTCAGGAGAAAGAGGGCTAAAAATATCTTTAAAATTAAACAGAGAAAATAGATTGCCCCATTCCTTGGTTAATCTATATCAGCAGTCAGCACCAAAAGACCAAATAAAACAACAAATCATAAAAATATAAAATTCCAAAACAAAATTAATTCAAAAAATAAAAGATTGAAAAGTAGCGGAAGCACTGAAGATTATGGAGTTATTAACTAAACCCATGTCATTTTCGAACAAATTACCCTAAACCCTAAACCCTAAACTTATTTCTCAAACCCAGGATGTGAAATACATTCAAAACAACTTGGGATTAGGGAAATCTGTTTCAAAATAACACGAGTTTAGTGATCAAACTCGTAGATCATACATAAATTTCTAAATCTACACATACTTAACAAAGATCGGAAAATACAAATCGGAAAATACAAATCAAAGCAAAACCATCATCAATATCTAAAATTAAAAGTAAATAAAAGAATACACAAATACTAGATTTGGGGGTTTAAGATTTACTAATAATTGAAGTAAGGAAAACAATATCAAAAAATTTAGACACAGTAGGTCACTAATTTTTGGGTTTTATCATAAGCACATAAAACATACATAATCTCAATAAGAGGTATGATAGTACCTCTGCCAACATGTGGTCAGCTTCATCAAAAACAAGAATCTTCAAATAGTTCGTGCTCAATTTCTTTGTTGTCACCCATTTATTGATTGTACCAGGAGTGCCAATCACTACTTGTGCTATCACTGGTGCTTGTTTTGAAATTGGAACATAATTGCTGCTATCCATTGGTATAGCACATTCAGAAGTAATTCTTGTATAATTCCCCATCTTCTTAAGAACTTCCATGTTCTGCATCATTGTCATCCACTACTATTAGTTAAATCCTAAACTCACAAACACTTTAGAGAAAAGTCCCAATAAAATGTGTACACATGATCCACTTGCTACCATTGATTAAATATTAAACTACATGTTAAAGAACACTGATCTTTAAACCCACCAAAGAACCATATATCATTAATTCATCCTTAGTTTCACAAACTTTGCAGAACAGAACATAACAAATACATAACTACATAGACTAGCAGCCAAATAAATAAATAAAATCACCACAGCGAACCCAACCAACAAAACTTAAACACCCACAAACAACCTAAAGAAACCACACACGACCACACTTTCCCCGTTTGGCAATTGGCTATTTTAGTTGATTTTATATTTCGTTTTTTGGTTACAAACCCATTCGCCAAATGAAGCCTAAAATCCAAAAAATTGAGCTTATATTTCATTAACATTTTCCTTAGATTTTCCCATTCCCTATCCAAAGGTTGAGGGGAACCCTGAATTCACAAAGACACTTCAAGGATCAAAAGAGAACAAAATATACATAAAGGAATAAGTAAATATGATTAAAACTCTGAAATCCCAACCCAAAGAGTACCATTAATTAAAACCAAATTCACATGCCAAAATATATATATATATATATATATTAAACAGAGTTCAAACATTCAGATACTTGTAAACATCAACAAATAGAAATTATGTACAGATTTGCATATGTTAACGAACCTGGATCGCCAATTCTCGGGTAGGGCAAATACAAAGCGCCTGAGGATCAGTGAGTTTGGGATCAACACGGCTCAACATGTCAAGCACGAAACAAGTAGTCTTGCCAGAACCATTGTGTGCCTGAGCGATCAAGTGCTTGTAAGGAGGGGTCAGAATCATAGGCAAACTGATCGTCTGGATCTTACTCGGCCTCTCAAACTTCATCTCCACATATAAACCCTTCAACAAATCAGCAAACAGATTCAATTCTTCGAACAGGTCTGCTTGCATACAGGACAATTTCTCTTCTTTCCATTTGAAAAATACTCGAACCATTGTTGAATGCTAGGGTTTTTACAAAGGTAAATAACAAAATTTTCAATCGATTAATGTGAATGAGTGTGTGTATATATATATATATATATATGAAATATGAATGAGTGATGACTGACCAGAGCTCGTGGAAGACCTGACTGCAAATGGAGATGGATTGAAGGTCTTCGACAATGGGTTTGAGATCTTCGTAGCAGATTGAGCATATGGTCTTCGCAAATGTGTTGTTGCATACCATCTCTCTGCCTCTCTCTCTCTCCGCTCTCCGTCGTCTGCCGCCGCTCGATCGACCGACAGAGAGGGAGGGGTAAGAAGAGATTAGGGCTTTTTGGTTTTGGGCGGGCGGCGGGAAACAAAGCGGGAATGGAAAAAAAAAAAAAAAAAAAGGAGAGGGAATGGAAAAAGGGGGAGGGGGGAAGAAAAGAAAAAATCAAAATTTTCTTTTTTTTAAAAATTTAAACAATAAAACAACGCTATTTAATTTTTTTTTTTTTTTTGCAACAGGGGAGTCGTCGTCAAAAAACTTTATTTTTTGTTAAAATAATTTTTTTTTAAAATTATTTTATTGTAGTTACTAAGCTTGAAAATTTATTTGTTTCATTTTTATTTTAATGAAAAAAAATTTATTATTATTTTTTTATTTAGTAGAAGTATGGGTAATATTTTAATGAAAATATTGTAATGGTAGTCGTAGAGGTGAAATGGCGACCGTGGTAGTAGTGGTGGTAGTGAAATGGCATTTGCAGTAGTAGTAAAGGTGGTAGAGGAGATGGGTGGTGAGAGAGAGAGATAAGTGGGAGGCAGATAGAGGAGAGAGAGAGAGAGAGAGAGAGAGAGAGACAAAGTGGTCACTAAAAGTGTATTTTCTTGTAATGGATCGATAAATCGAGAGGGAGCTCAGTAAATAGAGAAGACGGAAGGAAAATAGTGAGCAACGCGTACACAGTGAGAAAGAGAGAGAGAAAGATAAATAAACAGACCGGGAGAGAAGAGTGATGAGTGAGAGAGAGAAATAAAAGAAAGAGAGGAAGATGAAAAATAGATGAAAAGATATAGAGAGAGAGAGAGAGAGAAAGAGCGAAAAGAGATAAACGAGAGAGAAACGGAAAGAGATGAGCGAGAGAGCGAGAGGAAAAAAAAGAAGAGAGAGAAAAGAGATAGAGAGAGAAGATAGATGAAAGAGATAGAGAGAAGAGAGATGGATGAGAGACACAGAGAAAAATAGAGAAACAGACAGACAGAGAAGAGTGATGAGTGAGAGAGAGAAAGAGAAGAGAGACAGAGACATAGAGAGAAGGAGAGAGACGGACAGACAGAAAAGAGTGATGAGAGAAAGAGAGAGAAGAGAGAAAGAGACACATAGAGAAAGGGAGAGACAGACAGAGGAGATGGAGTGACAGTTGTGGAGGAGAGGTAATGGTAGTAGTAGTGGCAGTAGTGGTAGTGGAGTGGTGGCGATGATGGTAGTAAAAGTGCATTTTTTTGTAGTAGATCGATAAGGAAAATGCCCTAGACCCCCAGTGGGAGTGACCCTCACCACCCTCACTGTTTTCTGGGGGTGCTGCGGGTCACCTCCCACTGGGGGTCCCCAACATGGTTGGATCGATAAATCGAGAGGGAGCTCAATAAATAGAGAAGAGATGAGGGAGAGAGTGAGAAAGGCGAACACAGTGAGGGAGAGAGACAGACAGACAGACAGACAGACAAACAAACAGACAGGTAGACAGAGAAAGAGAAGAGTGAGAAGAAGATGAAAAAATGGGTGAAAAGATATAGACAAAGAGAGAGAGATAGAGAGAGAGAGAGAGAGAAAAAAAAAAAGAGCGAAAAGAGATAAACGAGAGAGAGACAGAAAGAGATGAGTGAGAGAGCGAGAGAGAAAAAAAGAAGAGAGAGAGAGAATATAGACAGAGAGAGAAGATAGATGAAAGAGATAGAGAGACAGAGAAGAGATGAGCGAGAGAGAGGTGAGAGAGATAGAGAGATGGGTGGGAGAGATAGAAAAAAGAGAGATGAGCAAAAGAGACAAAGAGAGAAAAGAGATGAGAGAAGAGATAGATGAATGAGAGACAGAGAGAGAGAGAGAGAGACAAATAGACAGACAGAGAGAGAAGAGTAATGAATGAGAGAGAGAAAGAAAAGAGAGAGAAGAAGATGAAAAATGGGTGAAAAGATATAGACAAAGAGAGAGAAAAAAAAGAGCGAAAAGAGATAAACAAGAAAGAGACAGAAAGAGATGAGCGAGAGAGCGAGAGAGAAAAAAAGAAAAGAGAGAGAAGACAGACAGAGAGAGAAGATAGATGAAAGAGATAGAGAGAAGAGAGATGGATGAGAGACACAGAGAAAAAGAGACAGACAGACAGGCAGAGAAGAGTGATGAGTGAGAGAGAGAAAGAGAAAAGAGACAGAGACACAGAGAGAAAGAGAGAGATGGACAGACAAAGAAGAGTGATGAGTGAGAGAGAGTGAGAGAGAAGAAAGATAGAGACATATAGAGAAAGGGAGAGACAGATAGATAGAGAAGAGTGATGAGTAAAAGAGAGAAAGAGAAGAGAGACAGAGACAGAGAGATATGAAGATAAAAAAATAGGTGAAAAGAGAAATGTTCAAAAGAGTAAGACGACGTCGTTTATAGTGGATCGATAAATCGAGAAGGAGCTCGATAAATAAAGAAGATGGGAGTAAGAGAGTGAGCAAGGCGAACATAGTGAGAGAGAAATAGACAAATAGACAAGTAAACAGGTAGATAGAGAGAGAGAGAGAAGAGTGACGAGTGAGAGAGAGACAGGGAGAGAGAGATAGACAGAAAAAGAGATAGAGAGAGATAGAAGAAGAGATAGAAAAAGAGAGAGAAACAAGAGATAAGCGAGAGATAGACAAAAAGATAGAGAAATAGAGCGAAAAGAGATGAGCGAGAGAGACACACAGAAAAAGAAAGAGACAGAGAGAAAAGAGAAATGGGCGAGAGAGATCGAGAGAGATAGAAAGATAAGAGAGAGAGAAAGAGAGAGAAAAGAAATGAGAGAGATAGAGAGAAGAGAGATGAGCGAGAGAGACAGAGAGAGAAAACAGATGAGAGAGATAGAGAGAAGAGAGATAGGCGAGAGACATAGAGAGAAAATGAAAGAGAGAAACAGACAGATAGAGAAAGAAGAGTGATGAGTGAAAGAGATAAAGAGAAGAGAGAGAGAGAGAGACAGAGAGACAGAAAAATGAAAAAATGAATGAAAAGAGAAATGTTATATCAAAAGAGTAAGACGACATTGTTTTTTTAAATTTTTTTTTGCGACAGAAAGATACCGTTGAATTTATTCAAACCATTTTGTGACTGTATATATATGAAGCTATGTCAAAACCATAATCACTACGCTAGGTTAGAGTTTTCCAAAAACTCTTTTGAGAAAATTATACTTTCTTGTTTTCCGTGTTATATTGTTTTTACTGAATTTTTTAAATATTTTAAGTATTTTTTTTTAATTTTTAGACACACCTAACATAAATACACCTAAAAATTAAAAAAAATTGTAAGAAAAATCTTTTAAAAATTCACTAAATACCAAAAATACAATAATTCAATACATTTTTTTTTTGTATTTTTATGTGTTTATTAATTTTTAAAAATATTTTTTCATAATTTTTTTTTAGATACATCTAAGTAAGGTGCATCTACAAAAAATATTTAAAATTTTAAAAATATTCACCCAAAAAAAAAAACACGAAAGTCACTTTTTGCGACGGCAGAAAATGTCGTCTCAAAAAAGCAGAGTATTTGCGATGGCACCATTTGTGCTCTGCTTTTTTGAGACGGCAAATGGTGCCGTCGCAAATACTCTGCTTTTTTGAGACGGCATTTTCTGCCGTCGCAAATACTCTGCTTTTTTGAAACGGCAAGTGTGCCGTCGCAAATAGTTCTGTCTCATAAACCCACTTTTCTTGTAGTGTACTAAAGAGCATACATATTCAAATAATTTGCAATGCAAGCAAATCACAAACTTATAGCACATAATTGTTCATATTAAAACATTTAAAGCATATTTTTGATGCTTCCAAATTCATACTTGTCACATAAATGCATCTTAGATCTTTTCTAGACGCTTATTGCTCATTTGGATAAGTGTGCGAGTTATTAACTCGTGCTCTGATACCACTCTGTCATGACCCAAACCCGCCCCCATGGGTTAAGGACATAATCGGCCAGTAATCACGAGATTACCTACGGCCTCAAACCAAATAAGACATAACTCATCAGAGTAGAGGGGCCAAACGGAAGCAAATTTAAAACTTTGTGCTTAGAGTTGTGCTTATATGGCACGTCATAAACAAACCATGCATATACATATTAATAACTCACATCAAAATATATACTAACACAAAGTTCTGTACATACAGGATCATTCAAGTCTAGGTCAACTAATCAAAACTACATACAGTCGTAATCCAAAGTCCTCGCCAACATGACAAAATAAAACAAGATAGCAAAACGGCGTAGATGAGTCTCATGCATGAGACATAAGGGCTGACCCTTCAAAACCTTAGTTATTCCACACAAACTTCATCGAGGCTGGGTTTGGACCTCTCTTGGCTCACCTACAAACACATGAATGAGCGTAAGCGAAAGCCCAGTGAATAATATCAAATAAAGAAGTTACACAAACGGTACTAAGAACAATATACACCAACGGCCTTGGGCCCAATTCATATTTATATCAGGCATATATATATATATAAATATATAGGTCAGGTGACTGCGATTCCAAACACATCAAACGGCCTCGGGCCCAATTCGTTCATGTCCGACGGCCTTTGGCCCAATCATTCCTGTCTGACGGCCTTCGGCCCAATCATTTGTATCACATGGCCTCTGGCCCATTCATTCGTGTCATACGGCCTCTGGTCCATTCATTCGTATCATACGGCCTCTGGTCCATTTACTCATGTCATACGACCTCTAGCCCATTCAGTCGTGTCATACGGCCTCTGGCCCATTCATTCGTGTCATACGGCCTCTGGTCCATTCATTCGTGTCATACGGCCTCTAGCCCATTCATTCAAGTCATACAGCCTCTGGCCCATTCATTCGTGTCATACGGCCTCTGGCCCATTCATGCATGTCATACGGCCTCTGGCCCATTCATTCATGTCAGACTATCATTTGAGTCAGACTATCATCCATATCAGACTATCATTCGAGTTAGACTATCGTTCATGTCAGACGGCCTCCGGCCCATTCATTTATAACAAACGGCCTTAGGCCCAATTCATATGGCATAGTAAACATTTGTCCACAATTTAACTCAACAAACTCATAAAACTTATAGAGAAATAAGTAATTGGACAAATAACATATTTCAAAATATCTTTATTAAGATATTACTCATAGTGCTCTGCCGATGGATTCACCCTTGAGCTTGACCGTACACATTACATAACACATATGGGTCACAAATGATTCAATCCGTTCTTAATTCATACATCCCTCTTAGGCTCCTTTCTTATCCTTTTAATTCATTCATAACGCTCAATGCATGCCTAAGAGTGCTTAAAAGTGAAAGAGAACGGAAAATGAAACACAGAGCATCTTTACAAAATTTCTAAAACAGGGGTCCCCGTTCGAGCGTGGACTTCCCCGCTCGAGCGGACCCATTAGGTCTGCAAAAGTTCTGGTTACCTCATTTTTACGCTCGAGCGTGAATTTGGACACTCGAGTTGAAAATCTCACTACATGGCTCCCCGCTCGAGCGTTAATCTCCTCGCTCGAGCGAACATCCATGTCTGCAAAACTTCTGGGAGCTCGTATTTCACGCTCGAGCGGCGACTTCCCCGCTCGAGCGGACATGCCAAAATTCGGAAAATCCAAAATTGTTCTTAAGCTCAAATCCAACATACAAAGGCTTTAAAGTTCAAATTAAGGCACCAAAAACAGGCAAATACATCATATAGCATATGGATGTAAACAACATTAGGCCAATTATTCAAAATCATGGTCCAATCTTCAAAATTAATCAACATTTCTTTGTATAATCAAGGCCCATGCATTCAAACTTCATATAATCTCCATATCTTCAATATTCGAACATGCATGCCAATTTTTGGCTTCAATTCCATTTCAAATGATGCAAATGGTGTCCATTCTCATGAAACTCAACAAAACCATGCTTGCATGTATGATCCAAACTCCCAATCTTGCATAATTGGCATGCTACATGTTAGATTATGCAAATTCATGGCAATTCATAGCAATTCTATGCATGCATGAACATATCAACTTCAATTTCAACTTAATCAACTCAACTCATGATCTAACTCACCATTTAATCTTCAATTCACAAAATCACAACTCAAACTCATGAGTTAAGGGTTGATTACTCACCTAGGAGCTTTAATCTTCCAAACTTATGCTTAATTCTTGAGTTGGTCTTCAAATTACTTAAGCTTTAAGATCAAAACTTCAATTTCCTTCACCCTCTCTCTCTTTAGCCGACCCTCTCTCACTCTAAGGTGCAAAATCTGATTTTTGAACTCAAACCCATGAATGTGAGTGTATAATGCCCCTATTAAAAAGCTCTCTTGGTCACATTTATCAATATTAAATAATTGAGCACTATTTCATTAATTTAATCTATTTAATTTGATCCGAATCAGTTTTCAATTAAATTTCACTGTAAGCTCTAAAAATTACACCAATCATAATGGCACAGTCAATTTCGATTTCTGTGGCCGATAGGGCCTTCAATTTAAATTCCAAAGCAGGTAATCAAACAGATATCCCTACGGTGAACAGATAGAAATTCAAAACCACATATTTTCACATAAATGGCACACAAAATCATATCAAACACATAATCACATTCATAATAAAGACCAATTAGTATAATACGGAACAGGGTAATCACATATGTATTGTTCCTCTGTTCAATGCAAATATGGATTAAGTTACTATATATATATATATATATATATTCTCTTTGTTCAATTATGCTGTTTCGAATTTTTTGTTGTTTGATAAATGCAGACATTGAGTAAGTTAAAATATATATATATATATGTATATTTCCTCTGTTGAATCATTCTTGTTTGAATTTTTTGTTGTTTGATAAATGCAGACTAAGGGTACACTTGGGTTCTTCATATGGGTTGATCCTCTTTCTGGTGCCCGAGTTCAAGAGGTGATTAATGGATTACTTAGAAGAATTGGGGTCATTGAAGACCAGGTCCGATTGCACATAAGAAGAGAAAGGAAGCTGCTAAGCTTTGTAGTGATGTCATGGATTTTTTTTTCTAATGGTGCTACCTCACAACAGAGTAAGATGGGGAAGTTGCTGGCAGTAACAATGACAATGATTCGACATAAACTGGGTTGCTTCCTTTTTTGTGTATTTGGGAATGGGAATGAGAATGGTAGAAATAGGTGTTTCATGCTTTTATGTTTTGAATTTGGATTGTGTTAGTTTAGTGAACAATGCTAAAATAGCTTATGCAATGATAACCATGTGTAATGTTGCCTGAATGCTTAAAATGAAATGGGTTTTGTATTTTTGTGAATTGCAATGCCAATTGAACATTATGTATTGAATTTTGTGAGCTTTTGTGATCAATGTTAGACTGCAATTGGATTACATACAAATGTATAATGTTTTGTGATTTGGTAATATTGACTTCCAAAAAACAGAACAATACAATGACAAAAGGCAATAAGAATAAAACAAAAACACTTGAGATATATTCATTCATTAAACAACAAAAAGCAATCACATTGTTCACCAACAAAAGACAAGGTACACCAACAAAAGACAATGCCTAATACAATAGTTGATCAACAAAAGAGATTACAAACCAGCAAAATGATGAGCACATCTAATCAAAAAGTGTAACTACACAAAAATGATTAACATTGTTAACCCTAGCAAAAAACATTAGGTCATAGCAGTTTATGTACAAAAGACAATTGGTCCTTGTCCTAATAGCTCACAAAGTGGCATTCTTGTTCTTGGTTGCACCAGTTGCAGCTTGTTTCTGTGGAGACAATTTCACAAATCTCCTCCCCCTAAACATGAATGAGTCTGTAGGTGTAGATGTTGACGACTGAGTTGTGAAAATGCAACTAAATCCAGGTGGTGGTGTTGACCTTGCCACGGTAGGCATGCACGGTTCAATGCTTGACCTTGCCTTTGCCTTGTTGGCCATGATTGGTTGACTGCCACTGGTGTTGCCTTTGCCCTTTTGCCTATGTTTGGTTGACTGCCAATACCTTTTCCAGCTATTGCCTTTGCTCTGGTGCCTATGCTTGGTTGACTACTACTACCTCCTACAACAGCTACCTTTGTCTTACTCCTCCTTGCCATGTTTTGGTCAGCAACCATTGCAGGTATGTCAACGTGGCTTGAACTATTACTCTTCCTCACCTTCAAACATGGTGAAATTTAATATGATTAATCAATCAATGCCCCATATAAATTATCCTCTAAGAGTGAAATAAATTGACAATAATTTCACTTATAGGTAAGTTTGGCTTTATAGCATTGCCTTCAACTGGTTGACCTTTGTAATTTCTTTTATTGTGTCCAAGACCACATGTGGCACATGTGGTTAGAGTGTGTTTTCTCTTCAACTTGTAAGGATTTTTGGGTTCATCTGCCTTTCTCCCTCTCAATTTCTTTGGCCTCCCTGGTTGTTTTTTCACTCTGAGGGGCAATGGTGTATCTAACACTAACTTAGGCCACATTTCAGATCCATTTATGGGGTAGATTACTGGCTCATAAGAGGCCATATAAGTCTTTTTCTTGAACCAATGTGCCACATATTCTTCAGGGTTCTGATGTTTATCATAAATGGCTGCTATTATATGACAACATGGGATGCTAGTTAGCCTCCATCTTCTGCATGAACAGGTGTTATCGTGTAGATCAACCACAAATTGTTGTCCATTAAAGCAGTCGATCTGGTACTTTCGTTCCCCTGACCAAATTGCATTGCAATTGCATGCATCCAATTCCTCTTCTCTAGCCTTTTTTGGATGTTAGGACATATAGGACCCTTATATGTCCTCATTTTTTCTCTTCTTATTTGTATCATCTTCATCAAAATGCATCTAATTTCCTCAAGCAGTGGCAAAATAGTCTTACCTCTTTCATATAGTATCAAATTGTTGAAGCTCTCACACATGTTATTGTCCAACTCATCACACTTGCTATATGTTGTGAAATGGGACCTGCTCCAGAAGCATTCTGGTTTGTCTGCAAACCCTAAGAAAGCTTCTTTATCTGTGTTCATCTTTTCCATATGATATTCAAATCTTTGCACATATGTGGCTTTGGCTGCATAAAACAAAATTTATTTTAAATGGATGCCCTTAAAGTTGTTGTACAAATGCCTAACACAAAATCTGTGCTTAGCATGTGGAAGCTCCTCTGCAACTGTTGGAATCAGTCCCTATGACAAAAACAAAAACAAAGACAACAACAATTAAAAGCCAAGCCAAAAGCAAGTAACATAGGTTATCCACAACAGAATAATTAAATTAAGTTAAAGAATACCAAACCCTTTACCTTTTGTTTATTAGACATGACTGTGAACCCTTTTTGGTTGCCTATCCTTAGATCTTGTTATAGTATCTCTAGAAACCACTTCCATGAGGATTTTGTTTCCTCTTCCACTACAGCGAAAGCCACTGGAAAAGTATTATTGTTACCTTCAATGGCCACATATTGAAGCAACTGCCCTTTGTAAGGACCTCTCAAATGGCAAGCATCCACTCCAATAGATGGCCTACAACCTACAATGAAGCCTTGCTTAGAAACCCCCAAACATACATAAATCCTTTCAAATCTGGACTTCCTTATATCATCCCCATCCTCTGGCTGAATCTCATGAACCTACATAATAATGGTTGACCTAGGATTTGATCTTCTAATTTCTTCACAATAATTCCACAACTTTGCATATTGTTCCTGATGACTGCCCTCAATCAGCTCTTATGCTTTCCTCTTGGCCCTATAAATTTGATTCTTTGAGACCCCAACTTTGTGGTCCACCTGTACAGCTTGTTGGAAAGAAAACAATGGCCATGTAGGGTTGGTCTTAAGTGTCTACATGTTCTGTTTGGACAACCAAGTTGAATTAACTTGTCTATTGTGGAAAACTCTGCCACAGTTGTGTGTGGGGTGATAGGTTTTGATTTGAAAATTATTTTCCCATTGAACTTTAGATGCAAAAAGGACCAATTTGCATGAAGGTTTACAGATGGCTCTCACCCTAAGGCTGTCATTTTTCACAAACTTAATTGATTTTCTAGTCTTTATAGCATGTTGTCTATTAGCATCTTTAAAGATTTTGGAAGCCGCAAACAACATCCCAACTTTAAGTTGGGGCTCAACCATATCTGTATACATATTAAATTGAGGATACCTTTCTTTCTTCTTTCCATTATCCTCACCTTCAATTCATGAATCAGTGCTTCTAAGCTCATCTGAAGCTGACTCATCCTCCTACCTCTCTTTAACTTGTTCTTGATTGTTGGTTAAACCAACCCCAGCTTCATGAGTACCAGCTTCATCAGTCACACTATCTCTTATTAAACCACCCCATTCCACATTCCTATCCACATGTTTCAAATAGCATGTCATCTTCACTTTCATCAATTTCATTATCTTCATAGTCCTCCAAATCTGTGGACTCTGTCTAAGAACCTTTATCATATCCACTATGAAACAAATCATCAACTTCTACTACCTTATCTTGCTCTAACCCAGCTTTTCCACCACCATCCTTTTGGAACTGAACTTTTACTACATCCATATACTTATGAAACTCATCTTGATCTCCAAAGAACTCATCAATGTCATCAATCAGTATTGAACTAGGTTGTGTTTGAGGATAGTGTTCCAAATAGAAATCAATATGCCCATTTCTATTCAAGAATTTCAGCATACCAATCACCTCATTGTCATTCCTTACATTGACTAACCCACTAGTAAGATCTTTATCAGGCATTTTGTAGTAACATGACATGCTTCCAGTATAATCCAATTTCTCCACCAAATCCTCTATGTATAACATACTCATGTAATCAGCTTTATAGTAGTCAAAGTATGTTTCTTCCCTCCCTCCCCACATATAACCTATCTGGATTACATACAAATGTTCCCCCATGATGCATTTTAAAGTAAGGTAATCACTATATGGATTTGTGAGATTAAATAAAAAAAACAAATTAATCAAAATTTATCATGGGTTGATTACTTTTCCCCATGGGCATGTCTATGCTTGTGGGAACCAATGTCAACAAAAGAGGGAACAAAACAAAACAAAACAAAACCAACATATATATATATATATATATATCTTTATCAGTATCATGTGAAAGTGTGAAGTTCATATTGCTCCAATAAAAACAAAAAAAAATAAAATAAAAAAGGTGAATCTAAATATAAATAACCTATATATATACATAAATCACCATTCAACCACTATCAAACATTACAAAACTGAAGATGACAATATACATGAACAAACAAACGTTAGTCAAAAAAGTAAACTACCATATTGAGGACTCCTACACGAAGCCTCTCTCAGAGCCATCGAGTTGGCTTGTTGCTTTCTTACTTTAATGGATTTGATTCACTTCTCAGATTTCCTTCACAAACCTCCAAATTCGTGACTCAACTCTGACCAATTTGCTGTATTCCCTTTCTTCACCCTTTTCCTAACCCGAATCCCCTATTTGTTTCCATAGATAATGTGCTCTGCATATTCGGGTGGGAAAATGGGTGGGGGTGTCGAAATGAAAACTGTGCCCTTGCAAGTCCTAGGGGTGAGCAGCGGATATACCGATCTGCCAAAACCGACCGAACCGAACCGAACCAATCCGCCGCATTTTGGACGGATGCGTGATGACAAGCGGACGGTTGCGGATTGATTTTTGTCAATCCGCTAATTTGGCGGACGGATGGCGGATTTAAGGTTCCTTTGGCCGCAACCGAACCGCCAAACCGCGAGCACCCTTAGTAATTTATAAAACTTTGTGTTTTCAATTTGTTTAAATATTTTGTTTGTGTTTTCAATTGAAAAAGAGTTCAAATATTCTGTTGAAAAAAAGTTTTCAACTTGAATATATTTTTTGAATTGAAAAAAATAAGCGTATTATTTATCTATATTTTTTGGTTTTTAAATCTAACTCTAAAAGTAATAAATAGAAAATATGATATATGTTAGTTGGTTTTTATTTTCAAAAATATATATAAATATAACAATACAGAGACATAATCTCTACTATTGCTCTATTCATGGTTTTGGTGGTTTGAATTGTTTTTATATTTTAAGAACCACAGATTGTAATATTTTATATGGATGAGGCATGCTGTGATTGTAATATGTGAATGAGGCATGCAGTGATTGTGATATTCTAAAGTTTCAAACTTTCTTTTGTTGGATGAGGCATGCAGTAATTGTAATACTTTTTTAAGTCATTGACTGTAATATTTTCTCTTCTTTTTTTTTTTTTGAGGAAGTGCACAAGTTGAACAATGTTAAAAATTTATAAAATTTCAAACCGTCAAACCGATTCGCATCCATCCGCCAAACCGCCAATCCGCTCAATCCACATCTGCCGGATTGGCGGACGGATGCGGATTATTTTTTCCAATCCGCCAATCTGGCGGACGAATGGCGGATTGAAGGTTTCGTGGCCGCAACTGACCCGCGCCCACCCCTAGCAAGTCCTGTGCGTGCAAGGCACACTGAGGTTTCCGTCCAAAAACACAATGGTTGTTAACTATTGGACCCCATAGAGCCAAAAACCAAACTGCATGGGAAAAATTGATAAAATTAGAAGTACAAGGACCAAAATGCAACAACGGGTAAACTATATGGATCATTTCTATAATTTGCCCAAATTATTAATATCTAAAAGGATGTGGTGGTCTTGAATTTTTATTATTTTAGATTAGAAATAGAAATTAATTGATGTAACTTATATTTTTTTAACAAAATATTACCACTAAGAAATTTTTCCTTTAAAAAAGAAGTATTAAATTTAATAAATTATATATCTATATATATATTTGTTCGTAAATCATTTTTTTAGGTTGTAACAATCTCACTCAAAAACTCAATAGATAAGAAAAAGAAAGTATCATGACAACCACCCCTTTTATCTACTTGAAAGGAAGTTACTGAATACTCTTGAGTACGATTACATAGTACTTTAGGGTATTTTGATTGATAAAAAAGGTAAGATTTATGATTTTGTGTTCGGTGATTAAAAAACATGGGACATGATAAATAATGATTAGTAAAAGAATATAATACTCCGAAAATATCCAATAATTTTCCCTAGTTGAATGGGTGACACGTACCAAATATTGTCTTCAAATGATAGTAAATTTTATGTAAAGTATTAAATTAAGGAGAAATATCACATCAATAAAAAAAATTTAAAAATAATTATAAATCAGTGAAATTTTTTATAAATACTAATAATTAAAATTTTAAATTTTTTTATAAATACATAATTTTTTTTCCAAAATTCTATTGAGGTGTAATTACCCTTTAAATTAATGGGAGTTTATTAAGAATCATATGTCAAAAAAAGCATTGTTTAATAATTTCATATATTCTTATAGACTTTCACATATTTTAATATTTTTTTATACATATAACAATATTAACCATAGCCTACTGGTTGGTAATCAACAATTTTCTTGAAATAATTATTAATTTCTTAATTAATAACTTTTATGATGAACAATAATTATTAATGCAACAATAGATCTCAAATAATAATTTTATAAACTGTTTGGTCCTCCATTTTTTTTCTTATGGATCCCAAGGTCTCATTTTATTGTAAATTACATAAAGGGGCAAGCTTAAAACGCACGTGTTATGTGTTAAAGGACAAATGTAGATTTTCTCATAGTGTTGTAATAATAAATGTGGGTTTTGTCAAAATGTTATCAATTCGTACTATAGACTTTTATGTTCTTTCCTTCTTGATGAACGAATCCCACATTACAAAGATGGGAAGATTCCTCAATTCACTATTAGATTTTTCAATCACTGTTGAAAATTTTGCATTCACAAATGAGAATGATGGATTTCCACTCTAATTGCCAATTTCTAACATTTGTAGTCCTTGGATTAGTGGGATTGCTTTGGGCTCTCTTATTATTATAATTAGAGCCTCTTTGATTGACATTAGAATATTGATTGGGAGGGTATCATAATGGAATAGTACTATCGGACAAAAAGCATTGATTCATATAATTGTTCCATGAACGATCTTCAATCTTTTATCTTTTTCTCTCTCCACAGTTTGAATTAAGATGTGAGGCTAGAATCATTAGAAAGCTTGTTTCCGGGCTTTCAATTAGAAATAAGAACGACTCAAAACAAAGTCCGAACAAGAGAGTTATGCCCATTTGAAATTTGAGTACCTATATTGGTTGCAAGTCTGCTCGAGCAGTTTGCTTGAGTTACAAAGATTATGGGAGCTTTCTTTCACTACTCGAGCAATGCTTTGACCGCTCCAGCAGTCTGTTCGAAGTCAGCACTTTGAAATCTCCCATTTTTGCCAAATCTTGTCATTTTTTCTCTTTCTTTTCTCTCCCTCTCCTCCATATCCGAAACCCTAGCCTTCCAACCTTGATTTCTTCTACTTTTATCAAAGATCCATCCTAGATTTTGCAAGATAAGCAAAGAGGAAGTGAAAACTAACATATTTACTGATTAAATCACTTTACCTTCGAAGTTCTCTTTGGATATTCATCTTCTTGTCTCCATTCTTGAGGTATGGGTACTCTTAACTTGGTATATTTAAGATTTGAGAAGTATATATGGTATTTTCCTAGTTATATGTATGTATGAGATGATTTTGTTGATTAAATGGGTTTTTATGCATAAAAAGGGATTTTACCCAAAATGTTGATATATTTTGAATAACTATGGATGATAAAGATTCTTAATAAGAAGTATTTGTTCTAAACAAACTAGAGAGGAAAGACCCCCAAATTCTTTTAAGCCCTAGTTTTGAAATTTATTCTAAAGATGGAGTTTTGTTCAATTGGAACTTGAATCATGAAACTAGGTTGATGTTTAGTAAGGATGTGTATGAATGTTGACTTTGTGTTGTTTTAGAATTAAATATCGTGAGAAAGGAAATTGGTTATTGTTGATATTGTGAAAATTGGAAATCTTTTGATTCTTTTTTTTTTTTTTTTTTGGCTATGTTAATTCCTTATTAAAGCATTGAATGAACCATAGATAAATTTAGATATTTACAAACTCATGCATCATGTTGCATTATTCATGAATTTGGTTACACAATCATTACAATCTCTTAGATTTTTGGAAGATATTGAAAGAGAGTAAATAGCATATGATTCCAGATAGTTGAGTCAGGTTTTTGAAATGTGATGAGTATTGTATTGGTACCCATGCGGGGAGTCAATGTGTCCAATTGACCTATCTTGATGTCACGCCCCAAAATTTGGACAATTAAATATTAAATTAGGACTAAACCCCAATTAATATTCCATCATCCAAATCCAAGGGGTGAAACAAAAAAACTAAACTCCAACCAAACCATCCACCATAATTTCATAACTAAATAATACCTCAACATTAAGATAGCAACAACTAGTTAAAAAACTTAAATAAAGTACGGTTACAAACCATGCCAAATTATTCCAATACAAAAGTCAAAAACAAATAAATAAATAACTAAACTAATTTCAACCCTAACTCAAGAAAAACAAAAGAAATCCAAACGACAAGTCCAACAACTATAGTAATTCCACATCACCACCGTAGCCTCTACTAATCCTGCAAAGGAAGCTTGGCTGCGCTCAAACAGAACGCACCCGAGTTGCCAAGAGACAAAACGGGTCAGTATACATGTATACTGGTATGAGTACAAGATTTAACACTCACGTGTCCACCAGACACTAACAAAAATATATTAAATTCTTATTACGGGACAAGACAAGTAGTTCCAACCGCACCGAGACGAATGGGTAGTTTCCCGAGATACGGTGGCATTTAGTTTCTTGTCCGTACACAACGAAATATAAATTGATTATAAAATAAACAAAATATAAATAAAAATATGGTGGGTCAGCCCTGTATAAAAAAAAAGTTAGTAAGACCCACCGTCCTGCAAAAAAAATAAAGTTAGTATAATTTAATCATAAGTAACTTACTGAAGAAGTATAAAAATGCACCGTTTTATGCTTAAATAATTCGAATTAACCAAAACTCAAAGAACGAAAGTTGTGCAGAATCAAATTTCCTAAAGGACAGAGTGGACGAACTTAATAGAAACTGAACAGGTTGTGAGAAAAACTTGATAGAAAAATCTAGACAGAATTCAATCGAAAAATCTGAAGCTGAAAACGAACAAAAACTTCCCTAAGATGATTTTTTTCGAAAAAGTTCAAAACACCAAAAGTGTGCAGAATAATTTTTTACTTCAGTTTTCGCGAAACCAATAAAAATGAGCTCGTTTCATGGGTTAAAACAACCTCTAAAATCTGCATTGCTTAAATGAATCAAAACTACAATAACCAAGATCATCCGATTATAAGTTCTAATTGATCTTTTTAATAAAAAGCTAAAACACAAAAGTTTTCTAAAATCACGTATACATGTCTCTACTCAAATTTCATAACTTATCGAGGTCGTTTACTATTTTTCAACCTGTGCAAAACAATACAATACACACTATAACAATCATCTCATAATTAAATTCTTTGTACCTTAACTCCACCACTTCGGCTCTCCACTTCCGGCGTACACATATATCCCATGTGCCTCCTGTATACCTAACACCGCTCCGAAGCCAAACTTGCACGGGAATATCGTCCCAAGTTTGACCCACACTCCCCGGATGGTTAGCATATACGTACGCATGTAAATCAAAGCACTCGTCTACTCATGAGAACGAGGCAACAATATATATATACACAACATCTCACTCATGAGAATAAACATAACAATGCCAAGCTTAAGGCATTCAAATAAATCTCACAATCCTCACTTTTTTTTATACACTCTTTGTCACCATCACTCAAATAAAACAACAATCTATGGAGTCATAGTGGAGTATAAGGAATTTATCTATAGGTTCTTAATTAATTTTAATTTCATATAACCATATTAATTTTAGTTTCATATAATCATGAGGGTGATTACAACCATAAAATAAATCCATATAAAAACAACGAATTAAACATAAATCAAATTTATTTTAATTTCATCTAAAAACATTAAACCTTACATACACAACTAATCAAAATAATTAAAATCAATCAATCATCTAAAAATCTTAAACCTTACATACACAACTAATCAAAATAATTAAAACCAATCTATCATCTTTATGTAAATACAAAATCAAACTACTATCAAATAAGTAAAAACAAAGAATTAAACATAAATCAAAGGAAGTGAATTTTGTACTCACAATATTTTATTGAAAATCAAAAAATATTTGAAAAACTAATAGAGCCACCAAAATAAAACCCTAATATTTCTTTTTCTTCCCTCTCCTCTTTCTTCCTTGCCGCCGTCCCTCTCTGTCTTCTTTGATTTCTCTCTCTCTCTCTATCTCTCACGGCTTGGTCTCTCTCTTTTTGTGTTTTCTTTCTTCTCTTTTCTTTTGATCTCCTAAACCTAGTTGAATACTTCTATGTTATTATATATATAATAACCTAAGAGCTAGGTTAACCTAATAATATTATATTATAAACTTAAATCTCAATATATAATAACTTAATAAACTATAATAATATTATACAACAAATTATAATATATATAAATATAAATATAAGATAATATATATATATATATAACACCTCTTTTTTTTATATATAACAAATATAAATATATAAATATTTGGATTAATTAAATAACGCATCTAATTAATTAAATATCACATTAAATTCTCAGGTGACCACATAATTAATAAAATCAAAAATAAAATAATATAATAATAATCATAATAATAATAAATAATGACTTAAGAAAATTAGGGTCGCTACACTTGAGCTTATCGTTGGACAAATGTGGGAAAATATTTTTGGGTGTCCATTAGTCCTGCTGAATTAATGGAAGGTAAAAGTGGAAACATGATTAATTTTGGGTGTTCATTGCCCTACCGTATTAATAACCACCAAATGTGGAGATATTTTCAATATAAATATATATATATATATATATATGGTTTTGCGGCTCTTGCTTGGTGTCACGACCCGACCCCAGGGGCTTAGGGTTAGAATCGCAACTTACTAACTCATTTTATTTGTAGCAAATTAAACTGTTCAAGCAGAAATAAAAATAATTAAACAGGAAATTACTCTATCTTACTATTTTAATAAGAGAAAATACATTTATAGGGCTTTTATTATTTTATTATTCAGTGACCGACCCCGAGTAGAACAAAAGGGAGCAAAAATATTTAAAAAAGAAAAAGAAAAAAAAGACAAAATAGTGGTTCAACATCAATTCATGTGCGAGTTCCATTTCATGAGGTTATGAGTTTCTCCTACATCTCGTCACCTGAAAGGGTAACAGCTATAAGCACACAGCAGAGTGAGAAATATTATGCCAAGAGTATAGAGAATACAACATAACCATGGATAGTTAGTTAGGCCAAAATATTTACATAACTCAATTTGGTAAATAAATCATTTAAGTGGCAGAAACTAAAATACATAAATTATGTAAATCAGAATAGAATAGAACAGAGGTCACAGAAGTGACAATCAGAATAGAGGTCAATGGATCCATGACAAATAAAGGACCACACAGTGGCCAAATAGAGGCTAATGGTTATTTAAGTCCCCCAAGGTATGGGACTCCCGTGGTGATACTTACAAAACGTAATTGTTTATAAGGTTATAGTCAAATATTCATTAAAATTTAAAGAAACATATTCATGGGTTCCATTTTAAACAAATATAGTTCAGAAATTAATTCACGTAATTGAAATATTTATAAAACATAATTTGTATGAATATAACTAATAAAATACAACTTGTGTAAAATAAATTATGGCAAGTCAAAACATATGTAAAATATATTATGGTAACTCAAGGTATAATATAACTCACCTTAATATTGACCCTTAGCCTTACTCCACTATCACAACCTTCCTACTATAAATTCCTACTTCCAGCAACCTACGAACCTCTCCCCCCCCTCTCTCTCTTTTTTTCTTCCTTTTCTCTCCACTGATTTTATCAACTCCTCAGATATTGATCAATTCTTCCCCATTTATAGGGAAGCAAAAGCATCCTGAGGCCAACACGTGGCACTGCTCAAATCCTGCCCAATTTTTTATCATAACTCAAATGGATTTATACTTGTCTTAGTAAATATTTAAAATAATTACACTTTGGCCTAGTTTCTTAATATAACTATATAAACAAATTAATCTCTAATTAAATTATACTTTATCGTATACCGACAGAAAATTAATTATTTATTTTATTACCACACTCATTATTATTATTATTATTATTATTATTATTATTATTATTATTATTATCAATATTATTATTTATTTACTCTTACTTTTTTATTTATTTATCTACTATCTTTAACTTTAATTTGGCCAAACTAGTATTATAATTCCATATTTCTGTTTATTTGGCCCCAAATAATAATCCCTAATTAATCTCATATTTGATAACCCAATGCCAAATTAGATTCTGTATTTATTATTATTTATTTAATAATATACTATCACATACACTCACAATTATATATAACTATAAATATTTATGTGGTATTTAATTAAACGTTCAGGGTGTCACACTTGGGATGTCATCGCGTATTTACCACCCCATTTTTTATGATGAGTTTTGAATGAAAATTGTGCATTGGACATCATTGATTTTAAGAAGAGAAAAACATAAATTTTATCATGGTATGCGCATAGCATGATCATATGCATCTTAATCATTTATATACCCTGTTAATAGTATTCCTACTAGGCATTAACTCACCCTAAATCTAACAAAAATTTCAAGACTGGATGGTGTGACTCCACCCAAGTGACAAAGTGATGGAGATGTTTTGATGAGCACGTGGGCTCATTTTTATATTTTATGTGTTTACAGCTATTGAGCTTATGTGTTTGGGATAGAATTCTACTTATGTGTAATCAAGGCCCGGGCCTCGAAAGGTGTAAGCCCTCTTTGGGCATTTTGTTATATTTCTTGAACTATAATGTATTATTTTGAACACTAATGTTGTAAAGTTGAAATGTAACCTCTATGAGAAATCTAATGAGGAGAGATAAACATTGGACTTGTGAAATGGTTGTACTTTAATTAATTTTCTTGAACTCTTACTTCATATTATGAAATTGGAAAACAATAAATGATCAGTTATTATAGAGGATTATAAATTTAAGCGCATTATAACTTGGTATCAAAGCTAATCGGGTTTGAACACCCTGAGCTCATGGGCCGTTACTTATTATTGGATGTTCACTAGAAGACATGTAATTCAACTATTTGAAAATATTGCTTGTGGTATTTGTAATGAATATTATTATGTTAAATATTGTTGTATGAAACTTTTTACTTGTTATTGGATGTTTAATATAAGACATGCAATTGAAATATTTGAAAATTTGTCTTGTGGTATTTGCAATAGACATTGTTTATGTTGCTTTGTTATTTATGAGAGATGTTGATGTTATGATATGCATATAGGTATGGATAACACATGTGCCACCAAATCAAAGAACAATGCAAAAGTAACTCGAAGGTTTTGGAACAAGTGTGAACAGAATTTCTTCTTGGGGCTATAAAGGATGTATTCTTATGTGATCCTAAGTGGAAGTGTAATGACAACCAATTTAGGCCAGGCTTCTACAATGAATGCAAGAAGAAAATCTTACTAACATTTGCTGGAACTAATCTTCGAGCCTCTCCTCATATCAAATCAAAGATTAAGCTGTAGAGGAAACAGTATAGCACTATCTATGATATGGTGAATGTTAGTGGTTTTGGCTAGGATGATTGTGAGAAGATGGTCCTTGTCAATAGTGATGATATTTGATCAAACTATGTTAGGGTATAAATAATTTCTATTTGTTTACTTTTTAAAGTTAAATTTTATTGATTTTTTCTTAGAAAACTTTGAATTGTGATAGTTCAAAACTCACTTGTGCAGAGAAAGCCAAACACAAAAAGAATGAGAAACAAGCCATTTCCATATTATGAAGATTGGCTTATTCTGTTTGGCAAGGATAGGGCCACTGGTGAGTTAGCTGAAGGTCCAACTGATTCAGTTATAGCCATGGAGAATGACGAAGCAACTGGGGAAAAAGGAGATGAGTCCTTGGTGGAACAACTCTGGTTTAATGAAACTGACATTGACTATTTCATCTCACCTTCAGGTAATACAACCAACCCTCCTGACTCGTCTAAAGCTAGGAAAAAGCGAGTCAAACCTACCGCGGGGATTTCCCAAGGACTATCTGAGATAGCTATTACTTTTGGAGCATTCTTTGAAAATACTGACAGTAGGATGGCAGAGATAGCTGATAGGATAGGGTATTCACATGACCTATCCTAGTAAAGGAGGTTGGTCAATATAGAACTCTTGAAGCTAGTAATGAATACTGGCCAACGGTTGAATGTAGCATCAATGATAGTCAAAGATGAGGAACGGGTAGATTTGTTATTCAATCTAGAGAAAGATGACAAGATGTAGTGGGTTTGTATGCTATTATTCGAGTATGGAATTAGCTATATGATGGTCCTTTTAAATACGTAATATATTATCTGTATGATGGTCCTTTTGAATTAGCTGTATGATGGTCCTCAATGATTATGTAATATAACTTCAGCAAATGACCCCCATGAAGGCACAATATGATGCATAATTTCACATGGAAATGGTCAACAACACTAGGTTCTTATCGACTTATCTAGTATGTTCTGAAATTTTCATATTCCAGGCTGTAAGAGAAAAGGCCTCACTTTTTTTTTTGAAGTATAGGAACAGTCAATTATATATATTTTGGAAATGTCGTTGGACTATGTTATAAATGAATATATGTTTTTAGTGGTGAATATTATTGTTCTCTCTCAAAAGGTGGCGATTTTTGTCTATACATCAGGATGATAATTTTTTCCTATATAACATGCATTTGTATTATTTAAAATTTAACTTATTTTGATTTTGCACAGGTTAATTTTACAGGTTCAAATTTTGGCATTTTTACCCATGCTTATTTATCACTTGGTCAAGCAAATTATAATAAAAAGGGGCATTTACACACAAATCCTAATTTTTGAACTTATACTCTATTAAGTACTAACTAAGATTTTTTTGACCTTCAAGTCCCATTAAATTTGTAATGGTTGGAATTGTCCTTCAAACAATGATTGTTCATCATTTATGATTATCTATAAAAGAACATGACAATTTGACATTTATTTTGATTTTCAAAACTTTAAAACATCAACTTTCAAATTGAAAAAAAAAAATTATATGCAATATATATATATATATATATATTAAACGTTTTAGTGTTAATCTATACAAGTGTCTTATTATGTTTTGTTCAACACACTTTGTCACGACCCAAACCCGCCCTTATGGATTTAGCACCGTAACCGGCCAGTAATCCGTGATTACCGAAGGCCTGCTTAATAGTTAAACAATAATACAGAGTACAGGGGCATGGCGGAAGCCAAAACAGTAAATAGACAATGTCCAATGAGCTGTGACAGTCTGTATGCAAAAAGACTTTTCATATATATATACAATCAGTGCAAAACAGTATGTACAACATTTACAATCGTTCAGGACAAGGACTTAATCCCTATTAAAATAGTACAGTACAGTAACATTCAGTCTATACAGATAATAAGCAAAAAGGGGAAATCTAAAACTCCCCAAGCAGCCTCAGCTTGAACAGATCAGGAACCTCGAAGTGAGGCACATAGGTTGGCTTGACAAAACTGGAGTTTACCCCGACGCTTCTAGCAACGGTCTGGTGCCTGTACACCTACATATATATATATAAGCAGTGAGCTAAAGCCCAGTGAATAACATAATGCGTAAAGAGGTTAAGAATGAATGTCCTTTCAGTATTAAAAACAGTCAATTGATTCAGTATATCAGTCATTCAGTCATAACAGTCATATGTGGTACATCCAATAGCGGAACAGTACAGTAAACAGTAGGTCTTGAAAGACTGAACAGTCAATGATGGCCATCAGTAATGGTTCCAAACATGGGAACCGACAGAGATCTCTGTAACAGTAGCAGTAACAGTAACAGTAGTTGCTAAGGATGCCACAATACAGTTCAGAATAGAGGACATACATTTATTCAGTTAACAGTATCAATTCAGAAACAGTACAGTTTAACCATTCAGAAGATATTCATATTTGAGCATATCTTTACACAGTTGTTACTCACAGAGTTCTGGGCTACAGTTAAGCTAGTACGCGTCTCCGGATGCCAACCATACACAGTTGCAGAATGAACACACACTAAGCTACACAGTTGGGAAAATAATAACTTAATCCCTAATTCGACTCGGTGTGGTCCTACATCAATATCCTCATTAAGATGCCTTAAACTAGGCCTAGGAATGCCTAGGATGGAACGAGGATGCAAAGATGCACTTTAAAAACATTTTCAAAAAATAGAGGTCCCGCTCGAGCGTAGGTTACGCCACTCGAGCGGACATGCAGACAAAGGTTTCCGCTCAATCGTAGACTTACCCGCTCGAGCGTACTGAAAACAGTCAAAAGTGCTAGATAGGTGAAATTCACACTCGATTGGGCGCTCGACACCCGCTCGAGCGTAAGACACAACATCCCGCTCGAGCGTAAATTACCCTGCTCGAGCGGACTGCAAAACACAACAAAATGCTAGGAGCATGATTTCACGCTCGAGCGCCAGTCACCCCGCTCGAGCATGAGTTTAAAATCTGGAATTCCCAGATTTGAACCTCAAGCTCAAATTCAATTTCAAATGTAACAAATTCTATTCCTTTGGGTCCATTTCCTGGAAAACACTTGTAAATACATAGTATGACATGATTCAAAGCTCAATTTGTAAAATCAAGGCCCAAAGGTGAGGGAATTAAACCCAATTCCAACCAACATTTCAAGAACATGATGAATGTGTAACATGCAAGACTTTAAACCACTTTCAAGCATTAAATACTTGCTCTACTGAGCCAGTTCATCCAACAACAAGATGAAAACATGGACTTTAACATAAACATGAACATGCATGCACCAATTGCCATGAAATCAACATCCAAATGCAAGAATTAAACATGCATGCAAAGATTAAGCTTTCATTCAACAATTTAGCACCAATTCTAGACTCCACCCTCAAATGGACCATGAACCATGAAAGAACAATCTTAAATACATCAATAAAAGGTTGAATTTTCTACCTTAGGTCCCCCAATTACAAGTCTAGAAGCTTAATCAAGCAAGAACTCCTTTAATCTTCTTAATTTCCAAGCAAAACAAAATGAAAACCAACTCTTCTAGGTCCCTCTCTCTCTATAGTCGGTTTATATCTCTCAAATGGCTGATGAAATGTGTTAAGGCTCGCATATGTGAATCAACTAAAGGCGTAAGACTTGGCCCACTAAGTGGTAGTTTGGTAATTAGAGGCAACTATGCATTTTAGCTTATTTTAATCTAATTTAATCATACTAAATCACATTTCAGATAAATATGCCATAAAATCTTATAAATTCTAATGATCGTAAAACATTAATCGATTTCAGATTCGGCCGCCGATAAGGCCTTCAATTCGCAATTTAAAACATAAAACATGGACAGATAAGTTTAACAGTCAACAGATAGATATGCATTTAAACTAGCACATTCAATCAGTCAGTTCAGTATTTCAGTCGATTCAATTACTTTTCATAATCAGTCTCAGTTTAGCAGTAATCAGTAGCTTAATCAGTAATCAGTGGTGAGGGTTATTACATACTTCGAGGATGAGAGGTAGAATATTCTATTAACGGTCATCGGGAACGATATAAATATTTGTCATTGACTGAGTTTGTGTTATAAAAGGTATTGAATTCGGGTTTGATCTCACAGGATTATCATAACATTAGTGTGGTGTGGAGTCATGTTACAGTTTTAGAGTTAGTGTCATGGTATTGACTTTAAGGAATGCTGTGTGTTGTGCGAGTATAGGTAAACAAAGTAAGTGTAGATGATTTTCCTACTTGGTGTGTTAATTATTGTTGTAACGTTAAGAGAGGTTGACACAGAGTCACCTCAGAACTTGTCTCAATTCTAGAAATAAGGTGTGTGAATGGGAATAGCTTGTTTGGTGTGTATGTGTGTGTGTGTGTGTGTGTGTGTGTGTGTCACTCAAGGGAATGACAAGTTCTGCAAATTTCTTGATAATTGTTTCTAGTTGGTCATTGTGATTGTGAAAACTATTTTGCGAGCTTGAAATTTGTTGAGTAATTGGTGGATTGTAGTAGCAGTCGTGAATGGGGTGCAACTTGCCAAACTTGTGAGTTTAGCCTATTCGATTGTTTTATTTAACCTTTTGGTGGCCGTTATGTGTGATTGTTGCTCGAATAACTGTAAATGGGTGGTGGCATCACCTTGGTGGTGATGGGATCAATGACTGGATGACGACTGAGAGTCACCAGTTGGGTTATGTTTGATAAAAGAATTGGAAATGGAATTTCTCTTTTGGGTATGACTTTGCTTGGCCGAAATTGAAAATTTTATTATTATGAATAAACTAGTGAGTAAAAAAGAAATAATCATAAAGAGAGCCTATAGAGTCTTGTGACATGTATAAACCTTAACCATCGTCATAAAATTGTTCCTTTTCAAACCCTTCACTTTTACCATTCATTTTTATGTATCTAAAACATCTCTTTATATATACATATATAGTTTTATACCAATTATAAATCCCTTTTATTTTCAAAGATTGGGAAATATTTTTTTGGGTATTGTTGACTTTTAAGTATTTCAATAATGCAGTTGAGTAATGTACGGGCATGGAACACTAGCTACATCGCAAGAATGTGTTTCATAGTGCTTTGATTTTGCTGGGTTATATCTCGTTGAAAGGGCATGATTGGTGGATAGAATTCCCATTAGAAAATTTTTCTCTATTCTTTCCTTTCCATGAGAAAGGGTTGAGGACTTTTGAAGTGATATGAGGTATTCTTTTGAAAATTTGATTGCCGAGCAATCGGTAATTGTTTCTTGGGGTGTGAATATGATGTGAGGGCTATTTTCCAAGGTTTCAGTCATTAAATGACCAAGAGTTATTCTCTTCATGTTGAGCCTGTTTGAGATGTGTACTGTAAGGCTTGTTAGTAAGACCTTTGCACTTGACTTTTAGTTTCATAGATGGGTTCTTGTAGATCATTAGAATTACTCATGACCATTTTGTCTAATCTGCTACGTGGAGATCCGTATGTAATGGGAGTCACCCATCTGGGTCAAGTGAGCCTTGGTGATCCTTGTGAATGAGTTGGAGGAGCGACTCACCATCTTGGTGTTGTTATACATATCATTTGAGGTGTCATCGGAATACCAGTGTGGAATTGAAACATGAAGGTTATCCTTAGATTTCTAACTATGTTTTGGAGTGGCAATTGTAATTCTATTGAGATTTATTCTACCCCTTATATCATTGTGTTGTTTTACCTTCTTTCATGGGAGTTGTTTCTTGTTCATCACATGAAATCCTTTGCATTGGAAGACTCTTCTTTGAAACTTGTTATTGAATAAAGGTCATTTGTGATTAGTTGGTGGGAGTGTTAGTTTCAATATCTATTTCATTTGGGTTTGTCCAAACTTTAAATCTTGTATTGTCTAATTTTGGGGACAAAATTTCCTAAGGTGGGGAGATTGTAACATTTGTACTCCTTGGACTAGTGGGATTACTTTGGGCTCTCTTATTATTATAATTAGAGCCTCTATGATTGACATTAGAGTATTGATTGAGATGGGGATCTTCAGAATCCGAAACAACTTCCCACACTTCAAATTTCCTTCCCAAGATGAAAACAGGACCTCCCATACATAGATTAGGCAAGAACACAACAAAAACCAACTTTGGACCAGAAAAAGGGTCAGACGGCCATAAAAAGGGGACGGCCGGGCACCCGACCAATATTCAGGGCAGTTTTGGCATTTCACAACCGTGAGCCTTTAAAACATAACAAGGCCTTCATTTCTTCACTCCTACACATTCGAAATCACTCTTGTTCTCTCTCTCTAGATTTGCGCTTTACTCGCATTACCCAACGCCCCATGCAAACTTTTTGCGTAAAACACGCATAATCCTCTACATTTTGAACCGATTAAAATTTGATTTGGTTGAGTTTATTGGGTTCTCATTGTTTTGGGCTCATTGCTCTCGTGTTTTTATTGGGTTTCACACTTTTTCCCGAGTTTTGACTTTTTCTTTCTTTTTCTCTCTCCTAAGATTTGGATTTTTGAGTTTCCCACATGTTTCCTCATTTTCTCCCATTTGCTCCCATATTTCTCCATGGCGGATGACATTCCTGATGACAGTGCCCCTCTCGAGGTACCGATACTTCCACCTGCTGTCGAGGTTGGAGACCCTATAGCTGATGAGGTTGATGGGGCGACGGAGGACATTGCCGCAGACATTGAAGTGGAGGAGATCTACCCTCCAAGGCCTGAGCTCGAGTTACTTCCGCTGAGGGTGAGGCCATTCGACTCTGCCACTTACCATCCTCGGACGCATGCGATGGCCCCGGTGGCATGTTGCGGCTTAAGGACTTTTCCCCAGGCGTACCTGAGGACTTTATGTTGAGGGAGCGTGCCTCTCACCTTTCTCATGACGCCGCTGAGGTAAGAACCTTTTCTTTCACGCACTTCGCTTGTTTTTCAATTTCATTGCTGTCTTTCATTTTGTTATGCATCTGACATACTCTCTCTTTGACACAGGGTGATGCGCTCTCCTGGAGAGGCTACAAAACGGTGATGGCCAGAGAGTGGTACTAGGAGCTCCATGTTCGGGTTCGCGAGCTAGTTGATGAGGCAAGCTTCGGCTTATTTTGTTTAGGGTTCACACGATTGCTGGCCAGCTCGACCTTACTCGAAGCTTTTGTGGAGAGGTGGTGGGACACCACCAACTCTTTCTTCTTCTCCTCCACCGGGGAGATGACGATGATGTCCTACGATTTCTCGATGATTACTGGTTTGAGAGTAGAGGGTGATCCGATCATTTTCGACCTCAACATGGGCCAGTGGGAGGCCACTTGGATTCACTTACTCGGCGCACGCCCTCCTCTAGACAAACCGACTATGGTCAGGTATAGCTGGTTTCACAATCACTTCCATGGCAGTCATCTAAAGACCCAGACAGAGATTGAGCAGTACACCAGAGGCTTCTTGATATATCTCCTCGGTACCACTTTGTTTGTGAACATGTATCGTAGGCCTGTACGTGCCGAGCACCTTGGTAGTATTGCCACAGGTCTGATTCTACGATTAGGATAGTGATGGCCTCACCACCCTATATGGCTACATAAGCTATGATTCCTATAAGAAAGGGAACATGGTTAGAGGCTACTGGAGAGCCTAGGAAGTACACACTGCGCTTTCATTCTCAGTTTCTATTTGTTCCTTATGCTTTTTGCTTTGCACTTTTTGTCTTTATCTGTGTTTCTGCTTGTTGACTCACAAATTGATCTCTTCCTTACAGCTTCGAACCTACGCCTATTTCCTTGTCCTTATCCCGGTGTCGAGGGACGAGATGGAGACAGCCGTGCCTTACTCCTAGCGGTAAAACGACAGGTGTCACCCTAGACGCCACAATGATACCACATTTGCCTACTAGAGTTGATACTTTTATACAACGACAGCTCGAGAGGTACCATACTCACTTCTGTTCCAACTCTATTTTCAATTCTATTATTTCGGCCTATACTCTGATAGCTGAGACAACTGGCAATAACTAACACTGGTGAATTCTCTATTCACAAGTCATGTGGCAACCGTGGCTGATGATGCTGACTAGGACACAGGACTACTAAGCCAAGTCTTGGGACACCTCTCAGATGCGAGTCCTATTGGAGGGCCCCTTTTGCAGGACTTGATACTTAGGAGAGCGGTTCGTGCGCCAGACTATGGGCCTACCGGATCCTATTATTCCTGCTCTGCCTCCAACATCTATGATGACAGTCGATGGTCTCCCAATCAAGGCCATCATGCAGTTTATGGCGGGGCAAGACGGCAACTAGGTCCATAGGTTAGAGACTATGTTGAGTTCCTCAGGACCCATCTCATGCGGCCCTTGACCGGAGTTCGCACGGGAGGTGCTGCAGGTGCGCCTGTGGCTAGAGGTGCTGCTCGTGCAGCCGAGGCTATATTAATGGGGCTCCTCCTGCTGTGTACATAGCCGGTTTGCCAACGATTCCGACCGCGATCCCATGCCAGCAACCGAGCGGGACGGCCTATCAGATTCCAATCGATCCACCGAAGAGGAGCATGGATACGTCAGGGACCCTGACGTGTAGCACTTTGCCTTGAAGTTTATATTTCACACTCTTTTTTCTGTATATTGATGTTCAAACTCATTTACCGGTGCCATTAGAGTATGTGGATAGCCTCTTTGGACTGGTCGCCTCTTTAGTCCAGATGGTGCAGAGAAGGGAGACATTGCTTACTTTCCATGGTTACCAAGTATTCTACCTATTCTCATGTTCTGACTTGCACTGATTCATACCCATACAAATTCTGTATTATACTATTCTGATACTCTATACCGCTCTGTACTGATTCTGCACTGTTTTGTACTAATTTCCTATTTCTTATTTTCAGCCTCTATCTATACCAATGACACCAGCGGCACCTCCTCCGACGGTGAGGAGGAGAGACAAATAGGCCCCAGCATGCGGCGGGGATGAGAGCATAGGTCAAGGCAGGGGCGTGGGCACTCAGAGCTGAAGTAGAAAGTCTGAAGCAGAGGAGACTCCCTCCTCCTCAGAGCCGATTCTGAGCAGAGACGTCGCCGAGACGAACAATATTGAAGAGGGAGTAAGCAGGCGCTCCAAGTCTGAGAGCGAGGATGACGATGCCGGATCAGGGTCAGGTAGTAGAGAGGATGATGACAGCTTTACATCCAGCTTTCTGATGACAGCGGTGCTGACAATGATAGTGCCCCTGAGTCCCCTCCCTAAGAAAGTACAAAGAAGGCCTCTCGAGCTTGATGCGGTCGATGCTGACTTTTGTATTTTTTTTTTCTTTTGTTTTAGTAGTGTAGCACTTGTATAGCTTCAGATAGGTCTTTACTTTTGTTTTAAAACACTTTTAAAAAAAAAAAAGAGTTTTATTTTGCATCCCGAAAATGACACCACACTTGCATAAAATTGATCGTACTTTGAATTTGAGACTGAAATGCTTGTATTTGAACGATGTTCGTAACTGGATATTGAGCCTACAACAAACACAAAATGTAAAATACAACTCGATAAATGAAAAAAAAAAAAAAAAAAAAAGAAGTAAAAACAACCTAAACACAGTTGTTTACACTTACTGGAAACAAAAGTCTCAAAACATGACCTCAAAAGCCAAGAGAACTAAATAGACCAACTGTCTAGCCTGCTTGAAGGTCGGCCGACCAATAAAGGTGGACGGCCAGCCAAGTGCTATGGCTGGACAGCTGGCGATAGCTATCAACCATTCACATAACCTTATCCTTTATAAAAGGTCTTCTTTCACTATTTCTTTGACAGGACTTCATTTTTGCTGTTGTTTTCTCCGAAAATGGAGATATTTCTTGCCGAGAAGCTCAAGGATTGGGTAGCCACTTTGGACGGCACGGAAAAGGTAAATTTTCACAGTTTCGACATAAACGCACTTTTTTCGTTAAGCCGTACTTCAATTTGTTTTTTGTTCCTTCATACCGCTATTCGATGTTGGAACCCAGTTACACATTTGTTTCGCTTCGGAGCACAAGAAATGTGCCCTACACTTGAAGACTTTCAAGCTTTAATTGAATCCCGGCATGATGAAGAGATTATGCCCCAATCCCGTTTTGGCCATGCATGGTCTCTAGAACGGACGTGTTGGCTTACTCTACACGAGGCTTAGTCCTTGGCTCATGACGGGGCGTTGGACATTCCCAGTTTGATTCATCAGTTTTCTGGTATTGGAGACAGAGGTGACCTTCTCTGGCAAGGTTATCGTCAACATGCCCTCTGCTTATGCTTACTTGCGCACTTCTTTCTTGCCCCTAGTTGCGGCGGAGCTAGCATTAGGTTGATAAAAGTGGCCCAATGCCTCAAGGAAGGTAAGAGCTGCATGGGTTTCACATTAGCAAAGACTTTGATGGGTTTAGATGCCTTCCATCGATAAAAGACTTCTCGGTTTGTGGGAAGTCCACTGCTTCTCCAGGTATTGTTTCCCGCTATTTTTTATATATGATGTTTCACATCACTCAGTACTCACTCTCTATTTTCCTTTCATAGCCCTTTCCTTACTTTTCTCTCAACGTACATCTCTCTATTCTTTAATCTCTCTTATTTTTCATCCCTTCCCAGGTACGGTTGATGGATAAGCTGAAGGTGGCAGACCCTTGCCCCGAGTATTCGGCCAGATCCTACTTCTTTCGCCAGCGGCTAGTGGACTTTCCTTCAGAGGGATTATGGTGCAACTGGATGTGCAGCAGATCTACTGCTGACATCACTTTACGTTGCCCCTGGCTTAACTTGACTGAGATGGGCTATAGTATGTCCCGACAGCTGGGTATACAGTTGATTGGCCTTACGCACTGTGTGTTCTATTTTCTATTCAGGTTTAAACACTGGTTTGGACATGATTAGACCTGTTCAGAGGAAGGGGTGGAATACCAGGCTCCATTTCCAGTTCGTTGCACTTGGCTTGGTACCCCACTGCCTAGAGGATGAGAGAGCTTCTGATCCTACTGCTAATTTCAGTTACACCCTTTCTAGCGAATTCTTAGCTTAGCTTGAGGACGAGGCACAGGTTGGACCATCCTTGGCTGCAGAGATATCCACGAGTGTAAGCAAAAGACAAAGGACTGGCACCTGACTGATTTGTGCCCCTAGTTTATTGTTTTGACTTTTCTTTTTAAGTTTTTATGATGTAAAAGAAACTTTGATTTAATCAAAGTTGGAGAACGTACTTGTGTTGAAATCATGGAATTAAAGTTGTAAGTACTGAAAAATTCCCTTTTTGGTCTAAAATGGTATGTATTGTAAAAGGTAAAATTTTGAGAAAATCAACCTTATTAAACTTTTCAAGACAATTTTCGAAAATGATCACTACCTGACACACATAGAATCAGTCCTTAAGATGTACAACCCTGAATCAGAAGATTATAACTGCTCACAATTACATTCACCATCACCGCTTTGTCTTGCAACTGTCCCTTCTACCAAATGGAAGTGGCACAACTCAGTTAACAAATGGAAAAAGATAAAGCAATCAATCAAATGAACAGGACAGTGGAGTTGGAGATGGTTATAGCCGAACTTCAAGATGAAATTGCCTACGTATCCCAAAGATGGGAATCATGCCTTACGTAGTTCGGTTCGGGTTCACTTGAGTATTAACACTCTCTTTTTGCGCTCTAACTTTTGCCAAAGCCACCCTTTCAGGTTTTCAACCTTGTGAGCTCTATTTTTCTTTATTTCCAATTTTTCAAGCTCTAGTTTTTGCCTAGGTCGCCTTTTCGGGTTTTTGGCCTAGTGAGCCTCTCAGGGATAATATTTCTTCAACTTGTCCATATCGATCGGTTGCGAGAACTCTAGCCTATCTAAATCAATAAGGATAATCGCTCCACCTGACCAGATAGATTTGATGATGTAAGGATCAGTCTAATTGGGTCTGAACTTGCCCCTAGGGTCATGGATAGGAGGTCGGTTGCCTTTCAGCACCATATCTCCTTCCTTGAGGTTTCTGGATTTGACTTTCTTATTGAAGGCCCTGCATTGATATCCTTAGATGTGATATAACGCCTTCAACCTCCTCTCGTCAGACAACATCAATTCTTCAAACCTACTCTGCTGCCAATCTGACACCCGGCCATAATTCGTAACGACGGTACTTCGATCTCAATTGACAGAACAACTTCCATCATATACACTAGAGAATAAGGGGCTACCCTCGTGGATGTCCAAATTGACGTTCTATAGCCCCAGAGTGCAAAAGGCAGTTTATCCGGCCAGTCTCTATAGGTCTCCACTATCTTTCGCAGTATGTTCTTAACATTCTTGTTTGCAACATCAACAGCTCTGTTAGTCTGTGATGTGTACGTTGATGACTTATGAAAAGCCACGTTATATTTTTCAAACAGATTTACCACCTCCTTCTTGAACTGTGTGCCGTTATCTGATATGATCTCATTCAGCACCTCATACCTACAGATGATGTTGTTTCTGATGAACTTGGCCACATGTGATGCCTTCAACACAGAGTATGACTGACCTTCCACCCATTTAGTAAAATAGTCGATCGCCACTAGAATGAACTCTTGTCCGTTTGAGGCCTTTGGCGAGACTGCCCCAATGACGTCAATTCCCTAGACTGAGAAAGGCCATGGCAAAGTCATGTTGTAAAGTTTTGACGGCGAGATGTTTATGCGATTGGCATGGATTTGACATTTGTGGCATTGCCGCACAAAGCTAATACAATCCTCCTCCATAGGTGACCAATAATAACCTTGTCTGAGGATCTTCCTAGCCAGCATTACACCATTCATGTATGCTCCACACTCCCCCCCATGAATGGCCTCCATGAGACGTTTCGACTCTTCTTCTTCGACACAGAGCTTGTGCATTCCCAGATGGCCTCTCTTGTATAGCTTATCCTCACAGATGATGAACAGGGCAGCCAGACTCCGTATTTCCCATTTATCTTTGGCATTTTCCCTTGGTGGATACGCATCCTTCTCCAGAAAGGTCCAAATGTCGTAATACCAAGGGTTCTTGTCCAGAACTTCATCTATCGCGGCTACTGAAAGTGTCTCATAAGCAGGTGCATACTTCTGTTCAATGATAATCAGATGCATCTTAACTCCAAGCGAGATATCTACTATGGAAGATAGAGTTGCCAATGCATCAGCAAACCAGTTGTTCTCTTTCAGTAAATGTGTAAATGTTAGTGTTTCAAACCTCGGAATCAGAATATCCAGGGTCTAATGATAAGCCTTCATTTTCTCTTCCTTGACCTTCCAGTCTTCGTTGACTTGAGAAACAACCAGGTTCGTGTCTTTGATGACGTCCAATCTTATTGCCCCTAGTTCTAGGGTAACTTATAGTCCAGCGATGCACGACTCATATTCTGCTTCATTGTTGGACACTTTGAACCGGAGTTTGAAAGCTACAGGCAACTGGGAATCATCGGGCGCTATGAGCAACACACCTATCCCATAACCATACTGATATGCGGCTCCGTCAAAGTACATTGTCCATGTTTCCTCTTCTACTTGCAGAATCTCCTCATTTGGGAACAGATACTCTACTACCTCATCTTCTTCTATTAGGTGATCTGCCAGAAATTCTATTACCACTCTCTCTTTGACGGACTTGCGAGTGACGTACTTGAGATCAAACTCAAAGAGAAAAAGCAACCTACGAGCTAGCATACCCGTAAGCGCCGGTTTCTCAAAGAGATATTTGATGGGATCTAATCTCGAAACCAGAATTACAAAGTGAGCTAACAGGAATTGTCTCAACTTCCTTGTTGCCTAAACCAAGGCTAAACAAGCTTTCTCTAGGGGAGGAATAGCGGGTCTTGTAATCCAGCATCTTCTTACTCAGATAATAGATGGCCTTTTCTACTTTAGCTTCTAATTCTTAAGCTAGCATGCATCCCATGGTCCAATCTATTACTGACAAATATATGATCAGCGGCTTCCCTGACTCTGCCGGTGACAATACAAGTGGATTCTGAAGGTACTATTTGACCTATTCGAAAGAAAATTGACATCGATCATCCCATCGAAACTTCTTCCCCTTTTTCAAGAGGCCAAACACTGGTTCACAAGTCAAGGTTAATTTTGAGATAAACTATCTTATGAATTGCACTTTCCCAAAAAGCCATGCACTTCCTTTTCAGTCCTTGGTGATGGCATTTCTAAAATGGCTTTGATCTTGGACGGATCTACTTTAATTCCCCTCTGTGTAATTAGAAATCCCAACATTTTCCCTGTAGTCACCCCAAAAGTGCATTTCTATGGGTTCAACCTCAGTCTGTACTCCTTGATCCATTCAAAGAATTTTTTCAACGCAATGTAATGGCCTTCTCGCTCTTTGGACTTTACAATCATATGGTCCACATACACCTCAACTTCCTCATGGATCATGTCATGCAAGATGGTGGTTGCAGCCCTTTGATATGTAGCCCGGCATTCTTCAACCCAAAAGGCATAACTCTGTAGCAGTAGGTGTCCCACGGTGTGGTAAACGCAGTCTTCTCTCTGTCCTCCAATGCCATCAAAATCTGATTATATCGAGAAAACTCGTCCATAAACGATAGCAACACATGGCCTGTGGTGAACTCTACTAACTAATCGATATGCGGCAGTGGAAAGTCGTATTTTGGGCTAGCTCTATTCAGATTCCGGAAGTCGACGCAGACTCTGATTCTGCCATCTTTCTTTGGAACTGGAACAATATTAGCCAACCAAGTCAGATACTCAGACACCGTCAAGAAACTCGTATCAATCTGCTTGGTGACTTCCTCTTTAATCTTCAATGCCCAATCTAGATGGATTATGCGCAGTTTCTGCTCGACTGGTCAAGCCTTGAGGTCAAGAGGGATTCGGTGCTGTACAATCTTAGGATCGATTCCAGGCATGTCTTCATAACACCACGCAAAACATCTTTGAAATCTTTTAATAAAGCTATTAAATGATTGTGCTCCTTCAAAGACAACGTGGACCCGATCTGGACCAAGCGGGAATCCTTCTCAGTATCCACATTAATTGCAATGATTTCATCTACGCAGGGCTTAGCACGCCCCTCCTCCTCTCGGTCAATCAAGTTTTTCAAAGCCTGAGGAATTTCTTCCTCTTCGTTTTCGTTAAAATTTTGAAAATCTTAGTCAATACAATAAATCAATGGCACAGAGAAGTAAATGAAATTTGTAGCGTTTTCATTCATAAGTTCTAGCTCTTCGGTTACAACAAACTTGAAAGAGAAAACAAAAGAGAACTAGATAGGACCTTGGCATCCGGGTTACCAACCTCGAAAGTGCTAGACTCAAACTTCTCGGACTGACTCAAATCTGATTCTGACTCAACAGACTCGGTGGAATCAGATTTTGGCTTATCATTCGATTCAAAACTGGAAATAAAGCTCTTCTCCAACTGCCAAGAAAGGCGTGGCTCCCTCTATGCGTCCAGAATACTACTGGTGGAATCCACAACTGGTTCCTCTCCGATCATAGAGATAGTAAAGGTATCCTCCAAGTTCTCTGTGTCGGTCTTGGGATCTGTCAGGAGATCGGCCAGTGTTGCCCCTATTTCAACCTCACTGCTGTCTGAATCATCGTCTTTGCTTTGGCCAGTGTTGATGCTTGGTTCAGCCTTTTCTTCAAAGAAGATCTCAGATTCAGAGAAACACTTCTTCATTGAGGAATCCCCCCAAGGCTCGGGAAAGCCACAGAAAGGGAAATCCCCTCATTCTCTAATAAAACACCCATTCAATGTTCCCCAGATTGGCTTGTGGACCAGCTCATAGTGCTTCCCAGCTCTTTTGGCCTTAGCTCTGTCTTTTATTTCTTCCCCCATTTCTTCTCCAGTCCTCTTTGGTGGGCACATAGCCCAACCCAACCCAAAGGCATGCAGATTATGTGGCACCTTAGCTGGCATTGCAACCCCTTTCCTTCCGCTCCTTTAGAGCCCCATTCCAGGAATATGCCGCAACTTGTTTATGAAATAGATGGATTGAACACTAACATACGTGCCTTCGTCTGCGGCTAAGATTGTCTGCACCACTCGGGCTTCCGCCAGATTAAATCTGGAGAGAAATACATCCTCATCGCCATGATTGATTTCCAGCAATAGTGTAATTATATCTGGCGGTGGATGAATAGATGAGTTCCCAAAAACGGTTGCCACTCCTCCCTCGTGAGGGTATTTCATCATTTGATGGAGGGTGGAGGACACAGCCTTCATGTGATGTAACCAGGGCCTCTTTAGAAGTAGGTTAAAGGTGGTTGGCACATCAAGTACGTGGAACTCAATCTCATGCTCAGAAGGGCCCACTTAGACTTGCATTTTCACTGTCCCATAACTTCTTTGCTCCTGTTGTCATATGCCCGTATCACCTGGGCTGTGGGGATGAAATCTGCCAGTTTGAGGCCTATTGCATAGGCAGTGCAAGAAGGATAGACGTTGATAGTAGAGCCAATATCCACTAAAACCACTGACACATATTTCTCTCTGCACTGAACGGATATGTACAGTGGCTTATTGTGAGCCGATCCTTCCAGCGACAGCTCTTTATCAGAGAAAGTGAGCAGTGGCTTGGTGCTACTTGGGAAGATTAGGCCAACAAGTTGCTCTGGCGTAGTATCAATGGACAATTTAGCCTTATCCATTACCGACAATACTGTTTGTCGGTGTACCCATCAAACCATGAGGAGGCCCCAGATAAAGATATCAACTTGGATCTTTTTGAGTTGTTTCAACACTAGCTCCTCTTCCAGCTTCTTCGCATTCTCCTTCTCAACCTCCCTGTCCTTTCCTAATGGTTCCGCCTGATCCAAATATAGAGGTTTGAAATACCGTCTGCTTCTGATAAGATGATTTATTTCTTCAGAATACCATTTACTGTCCGAGATGTGATCTCCCCAGTCTTCGTTGGTATGGGCAATATGTAGATCACTATCTTCCCACCACTCCCCATCAACTGTCGACAAACAGTTGTTCGACTCAACTCGAATCACTCCTACAAGACAAGTATCCTCCTTCGGGTGACAAGATGCCGTGGCTTCTAGCTATCCTCGATCCTCTCCATTTCAAATTGCCCCAGTACGGCTTCCCGTTCAGCGTCTGTAGTTTCCACAACACCCAGTTCTTGGGTTGGTTTTCTCGTATAAGTATCCTCTGGCAGTTTCCTTTTCTCCTCAGTCTTCTTAGCTACCACAGCTATCCCAACTTGTTTTCCCTCCAGTTTAACCCCAGTTTCTTCTTCCTTGTTAAATACATCACTCAGCCATCCGATATTATCAATCAACCTGTTCAGATCAAACCAACTGATCTGCACATTACCTTGATCCTATTCGTCGAAGAATTGTAGGTTGTCCAAATTTTGTTCAAGATCTGCAAGGTCATCCAACCTTTGGCTAAGGCCGTCTTCTCGAACCACATTAACGTCAACTGAGGCCGGTAATACTACCTGAAGCCTGGGTTGAGCAGCATAAACAATGTAGTGGCTCTGGTCATACTCCCCTTTAAATAAGTCGCTGGGACATTCTGACGCCAGACCAATACTTTCCTCTAAGGTCGACACCTCCTCTATTGTTGGCGTTGTCACCGTTGATCTATAAGGCTCAGATTGTCGCTGGGATGTGTCTATCATGCACAAGTCTGTGCCTTCAAGAATGAACAGCATCGGTTTTGGTAAGTGGGAGGGGGTGATATAGATGTTGGGGTCATAAAATGTGGGTAGTGTATGGATTATGTGGATGTTTTTGGGTGGAGGGACTTGGTTGTGGGCAAGAAGCGGGTTGGTGGTCACATTTGGCTTTTAGAGTGAAGGTATGACCTTGTTCTCGATGAGATCTTGAATCTCATGACACAAGCGGAAGCATTGGTCGGTTTCATGAGTGTGTTGTTGATGGAAGGTAGAGTATTTGGTGGGATCGTGCTTTGGTGGAAGAGGGTCGGGAAGTGATCGAGGTTCTAGGGGCTTCATGTGCCCCTTTTTGATTAATGCCTGCATAGCTCGAGATAGAGTCATGTAGAGCTGGTTGAAAGTTTTACTTAGAGGTCAAATAGGGTTGGAAGTTTGTGGGCTCATGTTGGCAAAGGGGTCGGTAGTTTTGGTTGTGGTAACAACACTAACTTCTGACGGCACGGCAGCTGTGCTACCTCTGGCAGCATTGGAACTGCGAACAAATGGCCTCTTGGCTGGCTCTTTGTCATCAGTAATGATCTTCTGCTTCATGGCGTCTTCAATTTGAACCCTCATTTCATGGAGTTCTTTGAGTGTAAATAAGGAGAGAACAATCATTTTCTGCAGCAGCTTGCCATGCAGGCTCCGGACAACCATTATGATCTGGTCTTTCTCTAAAGGTCAAATGGTCACCATTGATGTTTTGTCCCTCCATCTAGTTACAAACTCGGAGAAACATTCCTTTGGATCTTGACGCGTTGCTTCAAGATCATGAGTTATGACCTCGATCTGCGTGTTGTAGGAGTATTAAGCAATGAAGGACTCGGTCAATTCCTCCCAGTTCTACTTCACAGAATCTTTCAACTTAACATACCAGATGACAGCTATACCCAACATAGTTCGGCTGAAGAGAGATAACTTTTGCAATCTAGTCAAATCCATTGGTCATAGGATATCTGAAAACAGTTGTAGATGTACTATTGGGTCTCTGACGCCATCAAAACGGTCAATATGCGGCATTTTGAATGACTTTGGTAACGTAATTGCAGATTTGGTGTACCCATTCTCTATATCTGGAATGGAGTTAACCTCTTGTGCTTTCTTAAACAGTTTTTCCAATTTGTTAATTTTAAGAGCAGTTAGGTCGACCTCGAATTCAAAGGGTGCCTCAGCCTGGTAAACCGGAGCTCTAGAAGTCTGTACTAGAATAGGTTTTGTTGGGACGGGAAAAACTATAATACTCTTGGCCTATGGATCTTGAGCTGTAGCAGCATTGGTTGGGATACCGGGCACAGGAATAGCCGTGGTGGGTACATGCGATGCAGAAGCCGCAGCTGGTTGCTGTTGTTGTTATTGTAACCTAGTTGTGACCTCGACTTGGCGGGCCATATCATGCTGGATGAGTCGATTAATTGCTATAGACGGATTAGCAAGTCCTCCAAATTTGATGAAGGGTATTGTGCCATTCTTAGAGTATATGACTGTTCTTAAGGTGGACTGAGTATAGTGAGCTGAGGGGTAATTGTTGCAAGAACTGAACTAGTGAACTCTATCTAATCCTCCTTCGCCTTGTAATTGGTGACAGTGAGGCAAACACAAGCTGTTCCCAAACAAGATCTCTGACCTTGCAAAGTCTTCCGATGCGGGTCCAAAGTACTTAAGGGATATCATAACTTTCTGAAGCTATGGTTTTGTACTACCTTGCAAAAGAAAGAAAGAAAGAGCATAAAAAAATAAAAAACTAGACAACACCTCAACTAAGATGTCATTAGAACATATATGATCAAAGTTGTAGGGCTGTACTCCCCACTGAATTCTGCCCCAAAACAAATACCAACTGTACCACTGATATGGGCATTCCTGTACAGTTTTACTGTAAAACACATACTAGTTAAAAAGAGCCAACACACCCCTATGAGGGGGGTAGGGTTACCATGTCATAGTTTTGTCATAAACTAGGGTTTCACTACTTCACGCAAGTAGTTTCACAAGATCCTGCATACGGGTGAGCATCATATCCTAGTTTGAAACAGTC